>NC_042999.1:95193124-95250624 GCF_006345805.1 Octopus sinensis
GTTTTTGAGAGAAGAGAGACTTCCCTAAGCATTTTTGCACCTTTATTGAATAGCAGTTTCTATTTGCCTGTCCATCGAGTGATTTTTTTATTTGAAATTAATGTTACTTATCTCATATTTCTAACCACTACGCTAGTGAAATTTGAAATAAAATACATAAAGCAACAGTCATCAAATGCAAAAGCTAGAGAACTGTTTATTGCTTAAATATTACTTGCAATATTCACTTTGGAGATAAAACAGTGTTCAGTCTGACGTAAAGGTGTCAACATGAGGTATGTACTATGGAAGAGTATATTGTGCTTATCCTAATGTGAAACTGCTTGAGTGCAAAAACTTTAAGGTTAATTATGATGTCTGACTCCACTGGACGTTGTATATATTGTGGGCTGAATAGCTTTCCTTCATTTTATTAGCCTCATGACAATTTTGAAAAGGTTCACTGCGTTAAGATTCACTATCAATCAATTTTCCATATTTAGAAGAAACAGTCAACAGTTTTAACGTCTCAGGAATCTTTAATTCCCTAACCAAAAGTAACAACTCCATACAAACACCAAACATCTCCACAACTTAACACGGTCCAAGTTAACCCTCTTCACCTATACAAACTGTCTAAATGATGCGGGGGGAGGCGTTTGCTAGTATATACATAATATGTGTTTGTGTGTGTGTGTGCACGCACACATACACACACACAAGTATCTATATGTGAGTGTATCTTTGTGTTTGTTCCCAACCACAGCTTGACAACTAGTGTTGGTTTGTCTTCATCCCTATAACTTAGCACTTCAGCTAAAAAGACCCATAAAATAAATACCAGACTTTAAAAAAAATAATTTCTGAGGTTGACTCAGCTAACTAAATCCCTTCAAGGCAGAACCCCAACATGGCCACAGTCGAATGACTGAAACAAGTAAAAGATGCCTTCTCCTCATGATTTTCCTTCTCAAACTAATCCAGTTCACTTTACCTATTAAAAATATTTCGTTTTTATTATTTGAAATTTCAAGTTGTATCCCTTGTTTTCCTTCACCAGAATTAGCCATTGAAGATAACAATTCTTTTTTTCCTCATATGAGTGTACTTTCAACAGATCAAACATTATTTTGGTTCACTAAATTAAGCTACTAATAGCCCTACTATATTTAACTTTACTTTAAAAACTTGGATTGATATTTTCTAGGGGCTAGAACCCATATAAACCTAGTATGATTTTAAACTAATGTATCTATCACTAATTAAAATATATTTGAATACCCCATTGTTCATGGCATAATAGCAGTGGAGGTGTATACTAAGTAATAGTTGATGAGTTAAGTCTGTATAGATACACATGGTCACCAAGAGAGCAACAAAATTGATTAGATGTCAAAATATGAGATGTGTTGTTGTTATTACAGTTATGATTTTTAGGAGCATTAACCTTGTCACTGGATACAAAATAATATTTAGTATTTACTATGGTTTGATCTATATTGTACTGTTGCTATGCTGACTGCTATTTTTTGTGTTAGTGATCCACAGTTGTACATTGAAGAAGACAATGAAATCTATTGAGACTTTTGACAAACAAACTTTTATTCTTTTTATACGCAAGCAAAAGTGAAATACTGTTGTTATTATGAACGACAGATATTGAGAGAGAGTTGTTATGTTATTGTTCTTGGTGTAATTCTAATAGTATTCAAAAAGGTAACTGCTAATTGTTGTGTTGCTGTGGTTGGTAGTTCATTATGCTAATGTCAGCTTGGTTCAGCCACTGCCTGCATCTGTTCACTGTCCATCTGCCATGTTATTTCATGCTTTTTCCTCTACTTCCCAAAGCTCTGTCTGGTAGTCATGGTTTGTCACTTTTATACAGATTGATGGCACAGAAAGAGGCATGCCAGAAGTTGAAATTGTTACAGGAGCCTATTCCAAATGAGGTTATGCTTGGTCAGATTTTGTTGATCATGTGGGTAATATTCTAGTGAATCACAACATCAAGTAATTGCAGAATATTCCTGCTACATTTTCATCACCAGTTGTCATGAGATTCGTATTCTTGGTTATGTAGATGATACAGGCATCAAAGGCTTAGTGAATAAGAAAATCATTACTCTTATTTTAGAAATAATGGTTCGTAATTCAATTCCAGACTGGTACTATGTACACATTCAGGAATAAAACATATAATGAAGATTGGAGAGCAAAATGATGAAAGTGTCATGCAATGTAAATACTGAATAAAAAAAATATTCTTTTCTAAAGATGAGGTGAACATACAAAAATGATTATTGAATCAATAGAAGAGATGATTTTTTTTCCTCAATACTTGATAAGAATAAATTTGAAAAGTATAGAGATATATTTCCTTATGTGTTATATGGAAGATCTTAATCCATAAACAGGTTTCACTTTTTTGAGCAAGATAACTGTGTAAAACTCAGATATAGAATGACATCTTGACATATGAAAAGATTTTTAGATTCTACATACTTTTACTAAAGTTGAATTTTGAACAGTCTTGTGTTTTTGCATCAACAGATTAAAAAACATTGTATATGCATACATACAATACATATATATTTTACACCGATTTTCCTATGCTGGCATACAAAGAACAGATACTTGAGGCAGTATTGTTGCATACTCATACTTGATTTTGAAGTAAGGGTTTTCTTTTTATTTCACAAAACATTAAAACAGTACAGTTACAGAATGTAGTGTTCACTGGGAATATAAACATGGTAAAACCATTTTTAGCTGAGGTGGTTTCATGTGAGGAAGTGAAAATGACAACTTCATGCACACACACACATATACACATGCTTATAGATACATACAAACAAGCACACACACACATATCATACTCTTCCTCATCATCAACATTTTAACATCTATTTTTCCATACTCGTATGGGCTGGATCGTATGTGTGTGCATGTGTGTATGCATGTGTGTGCGTGTGTGTGTGTGTGTCTGCATGCATGCATGTGAGTATAGGTGGGTGTATGTGTGTACAGAAAACATTTCTAAATATCTATAGGAATTGTTCTTTAAAATTGTTCTTTAAATATCTATAGGAATTGTTCTTTAAATGTGTTTTAAAGTAAATGTTTTTAGGCATAGGAGGGGCTGTGTGGTAAGTAGCTTACTTACCAACCACATGGTTCCGGGTTCAGTCCCACTGCGTGGCACCTTGGGCAAGTGTCTTCTGCTATAGCCTTGGACCCACCAAAGTCTTGTGAGTGGATTTGGTAGACGGAAATTGAAAGAAGCCCGTTGTATATATGTATATATATATATGTGTGTGTGTATATGTTTGTGTGTCTGTGTTTGCTCCCTCAACATCGCTTGACAGCAGATGCTGGTGTGTTTATGTCCCCGTAACTTAGTGGTTCAGCAAAAGATACCGATAGATTAAGTACTAGGCTTACAAAGAATAAGTCCTGGGGGCGATTTGCTCGACTAAAGGTGGTGCTCCAGCATGGCCGCAGTCAAATGACTGAAACGAGTAAAAGAGTAAAAGAGAGCCAACACTGAGATTACTAACAAAAATATAAACAAAAATATATCTTGTAGATATTTCTTCCAGAAGCAAAATAGAAGGAGTTGACATGATATAGCTTGAAACCTTTTTTGGTTCTCTCAGGAAGCCATAAAACACAAATTAAGTACTATAATGAACACATTTCAACTGTATACAAACAAGGATGGTCACTGCTTGAAAGTTTTTGATTACAGGTCCACTCCTTCAGGATAAAACAACAACCAGGGCGTCATCATCTTACCAGCCATTTATTGCCGGCAGAGGTCATGAGAACTGCATCCATTACTGGACCTGAGTTAAACTAATAAAGATACTGGTGATACAGCACATGGTTAGAATCAATATCATGGAAATAATAAGGATCTATTATTTGATCGTAGACAAATCTATACTCAAGAGTTATGTAAAACCTCTTCACATATAATTGTTAGTTTCAAATCTTGGCACAAGGCCAGCCATTTTGGGGGAGGGGTTAAGTCATTTACATCAATCCCATTGTTCAACTGGTACTTATTTTATGGACCATGAAAGGATGAAAGGCAAAGTGCACATTGGTGAAATTTGAACTCAGAATGTACAGACAGACGAAATGCCACTAAGCCTTTTATCCAGCATGCTAATGATTTTGCCAGCTCATCACTTTAGTCACATACAGTTATTAAGGACAAGTCACATGATCTTACCAGACAGCCAGTAAGAAAGCTTAATTTTTTTTTTTTAGAATAGAGGTCTAATCTGCTTCAACTCACACTATAGATATGCTTCATGAAGATTGAACTGGGATTAAATAGCAAGAACCATACAGCTAATACGAATAATAACAAGAATCATACAGATTGAAAGCATTTGAAATTCATGAGGTCATCTCCAATCACTAAAAAAATTGTAGAATCTGAAATCAGTCCCAGAATTTTGGGCTTTAAGATTTTAGAAAGATTAGCACTCAAATTGTTAACCTATACTAAAATTCAAGAATTCTATAGAAACTCAGGTTATCAAATTCTGTACTTATGGAAGCTGTAAAGTAAAACAACTTATTTTAGGGTTTGGCCTGCAATTTCACCGCATAGAAACTCAGGGATGAATTATAATTATTCTAACACAATTTCAAGAATATTTAGAAGCTAAAATCAACATGTGTGTGTGTGACTGTGTGTGCATGCATAAATGTATCATCATCATCATCATCATCATTTAGCGTCCGTTTTCCATGCTAGCATGGGTTGGACGGTTCAACTGGGGTCTGGGGAGCCCGAAGGCTGCACCAGGCCAGTCAGATCTGGCAGTGTTTCTACAGCTGGATGCCCTTCCTAACGCCAACCACTCCGAGAGTGTAGTGGGTGATTTTATGTGCCACCGACACAGGTGCCAGACGAGGCTGGCGAACGGCCACGCTCGGATGGTGTTTTTATGTGCCACCGACACAGGTGCCAGACGAGGCTGGCAGACGGCCACGCTCGGATGGTGTTTTTATGTGCCACCGACACAGGTGCCAGATGAGGCTGGCGGACGGCCACGATCGGATGGTGTTTGTTACGTCCCCAAAGCACGGAGGCCAGTCTATGCGGTACTGGCTACGGCCACGTTCGGATGATTTTCTTGTGTGCCACCGGCACTGGTACCACAAAGATACAAATTCCATTTATGTTCATCTATTTTGATTTGTTTTGATTTGATTTGATTTGATTTGATTTGATTTTCACTTGCCTCAACAGGTCTTCACAAGTGTCACAAGAAGGAAGGTATGCATAGGTGGACTGTCTACGTCGCCGGGTCTTCGGATGGTGTCTTTATGTGCCACCGACACAGGTGCCAGATGTGGCTGGCGAACGGCCACGATCGGATGGTTTTCTTGTGTGCCACCGGTACTGGAACCACAAAGATACAAATTCCATTGATGTTCATCTATTTTGATTTGGTTTGATTTTCACTTGCCTCAACAGGTCTTCACAAGTGTCACGCGTGTCACACACTTGCCTCAACAGGTCTCCACAAGTGTCACACACTTGCCTCTGCCTCAACAGGTCTTCACAAGTGTCACACACTTGCCTCTGCCTCAACAGGTCTTCACAAGTGTCATAAGAGGGAAGGTAAGCACAGGTGGACTGACTACGTCGCCGGGTCTTTGGATGGTGGTGGTGTTTTTATGTGCCACCGACACAGGTGCCAGGTGAGGCTGGCGAACGGCCACGATCAGATGGTGTTTGTTGTGCCCACAGCACGGAGGCCAGTCGACGGCCACGTTCGGATGGTTTTCTTGTGTGCCACCGGTACTGGAACCACAAAGATACAAATTCCATTGATATTCATCTATTTTGATTTGGTTTGATTTCACTTGCCTCAACAGGTCTTCACAAGGGTCACACACTTGCCTCAACAGGTCTCCACAAGTGTCACACACTTGCCTCTGCCTCAACAGGTCTTCACAAGTGTCACACACTTGCCTCAACAGGTCTTCACAAGTGTCATAAGAGGGAAGGTATGCACAGGTGGACTGACTACGTCGCCGGGTCTTCGGATGGTGTCTTTATGTGCCACCGGCACAGGTGCCAGATGAGGCTGGCGAACGGCCACGATCGGATGGTGTGTGTTGTGCCCACAGCACGGAGGCCAGTCGATGCGGTACTGGTTACGGCCACGTTTGGGTGGTTTTCTTGTGTGCCACCGGCACTGGTACCACAAAGAATACAATTCCACTGATGTTCATCTATTTTGATTTGTTTTGATTTGATTTGATTTTCACTTGCCTCAACAGGTCTTCATAAGTGTCACAAGAAGGAAGGTATGCACAGGACTGACTACGTCCCCGGTCGGGGCCACGGGTTATGGCCTGACTAGTCTTGCCGGGTCTTCTCATGCACAGCATACTTCCATAGGTCTCGGTCTCTAGACATTTCCTTAGTGAGACCTAAAGTTCGAAGGTCGTGCTTCACCACCTCGTCCAAGGTTTTCCTGGGTCTACCTCTTCCACAGGTTCCCTCCACTGCTAGGGTGTAGCACTTTTGCACACAACTATCTTCAGCCTTTCTTGTCACATGACCATACCAGCGCAGCCGTCTCTCTTGCACGCCACAACTGACGCTTCTTAGGTTCAACTTTTCTCTCAAGGAACTTACACTCTGACGATTATGAACACTGACATTACACATCCATCGGAGCATACTGGCTTCATTTCTTGCGAGCTTACGCATATCCTCAGCAGTCACGGCCCATGTTTCACTACCATGTAGCATGGCTGTACGTACACATGCATCATACAGTCTGCCTTTTACTCTGAGCGAGAGGCCTTTTGTCACCAGCAGGGGTAAGAGCTCTCTAAACTTTGCCCAGGCTATTCTTACTCTAGCAGTTACACTTTCAGCACACCCACCCCCGCTACTGACTTGGTCTCCTAGGTAGCGGAAGCTATCAACTACTTCTAGTTTGTCTCCCTGGAACGTGGCAGAAGTTGGTCTCTGCATATTTCCAGTGTTTATTGCTCCTGAGCATTTGCCACAGACAAAAACTATTTTCCTAGTTAGCCTTCCTTTGACATTGCTGCACCTCTTATGTGTCCATAGCTTACACTTGGTGCATCTTATAGAGTTTCTACCTACACCTTTTTTACAGATCGAGCAGGGCCATCTACCTGAAGGCGTTTGTGATTGATCTACCTTCCTACTTATTAGAACTTTGGTTTTGGCTAGGTTGATTCTAAGGCCCTTCGATTCTAATCCTTGTTTCCACACCTGAAACTTCTCCTCCAGTTCTGATAGTGACTCAGCAATTAGAGCAAGGTCATCAGCATAGAGGAGCTCCCAGGGGCAACCTGTCTTGAATTCCTCCGTTATTGCCTGGAGGACTATGATAAATAGGAGGGGACTGAGGACTGAACCTTGGTGGACCCCAACCTCTACCCGGAATTCTTCACTGTACTCGTTGCCAACCCTCACCTTACTAGCAGCGTCTCTGTACATGGCTTGAACAGCTCTCACCAACCATTCTTCTATCCCTAGTTTCCTCATTGACCACCAGATAAGGGACCGGGGGACCCTGTCAAAGGCTTTCTCCAAGTCAACAAAAGCCAGGTACAAGGGCTTATCTTTGGCTAGGTATTTCTCCTGCAGCTGTCTTACCAGGAATATAGCATCAGTAGTACTTTTCCCTGGCACGAACCCAAACTGCATATCATCTAAGGTAACTCTCTCTCTAATTAGTTGGGCTACAACCCTCTCCGTAACCTTCATTACCTGATCCAGCAGCTTGATGCCCCTGTAGTTATTTGTCTCTAGGGCGTCGCCTTTACCTTTGTAGCAGTTGACTATTATGCTGCTACACCAGTCATTGGGTATGACCCCCTCGTGTATCACCTGGTTAACTATACGGGTGACTAAGCTATAGCCGACACCACCAGATATTTTGAGCATCTCTGCAGTAATTCCTGATGGGCCTGGGGCTTTCCCTGTTTTCATGCTTCTAATTGCCTTATCTACTAAGGAACTGTTAACTCGGATTGCTGGTCCCTCTGTTGGGTCGACATTCGGCAGACTCTCTTTATCCCATTCATTTTCCTCATTCAGCAACCTTTCATAGTGGCGTCTCCAAGCTTCTCTCTTTGCATCCTCATTTAACGCAAGTGAACCATCCTCCATGCGAACACATTTCTCTCCTACCACGTCACGATTCTCTCTCACACACTGTCTTGCAACACGAAATACCTCAAGTCTTTCATCCTCACGACGCAGGACATTGGCAAATTTTTCCTTATCTGCCTCCCCTCTGGCTAGATAGACCTGTCTCCTGGCTTCCCTTCTGGCAGACTGATACACTTCCCTGCTACCACCGTTCTTCCAGGCCTTCCAAGCCTGTTTCTTTTGTCTAATAGCCCTGTCAACAATATTGTTCCACCACCACGTTATTTTGGGTCTTAAGGGGACTTTGCACCAGCCACAGATCTGGTCAGCGGCTTTCAGCAGGTTGTCCCTCAGAAGCGTCCAGTTGTCTTCTACCCCATGCGTAGCTATACTCCCTTCCATTTCGTCTAAGGCTTCAAATAACATATCTCTAAATCTCTGTCCATTCGCAGGGTCTTTAAGCTTCCAGACCCTTCTTCTCCATGTTGGTCGTCTTCTAGTCGCCCTCTTTGTCCTGATCCTAAAGTCACTAACTACCAGTCTATGTTGTGGGGTGCATTCTTCACCTGGGAAGGTTTTGGCATTTATAAGCAGCCATCTTTCCCTTTTTCTGGCAAGGATGTAGTCGATTTGGCTAGTATGCCGGCCCGATCGGTAGGTGACCAGGTGGCTTGTCGGTTTCCTGAAGTTAGTGTTGCAAATCATAAGACTATTCGCATCGCAGAACTCCAGCAGCCTGGTTCCCTCCTCGTTGCGGGAACCATAACCGTAGCCTCCATGTACGCCATGGAAGCCCCCAGCACGTCGTCCAACATGCCCATTGAAGTCACCAGCCACAAAGAGAAGGTCCCTGTCGTTCGTCAATGATGTGGTCTGCAGTAGGGTGTCATAGAAACAGTCTTTCTGTCCATCAGGTAGCCCTGGCTGAGGGGCATAGGCCGATATAATAGTTGCTAAACTATGGTGGAGCACTAATCTAATCTTAATTATTCTGTCACTTACTCTGACTACCTCGATTACCTTATCTACCCATTTTTCGGCGATAAGCATGCCCACACCCCCGACTCCGTCAGTATTCCCAGCCCAGAAAATCTTGTACCTCTGTCCTTTGCCTGTGAGGAACCTAGCAGAACCTCCTCTCCACCTCACTTCTTGAATGCAGCATATATCAACCCACCTCCGTTCAAGCAATTCAACTATCTCGCCAGATATATATATATGTGTGTGTGTGTGTATGTGTATATACACATACATATATATATTTATACATATACACACATACCATTTTCAACTTTTTCTATCCTGAAGCAATTTTCAATCCAATATTTACATGCTATTATTTGAAGCCTTATATGTAATTTGTGATCCAGTTCTCTCAAATGATTATAAATTCTTACGCCATCAACAATATATTTATACACACACACACACATATACACATACATATACATTTACATATTTATATATCATTTTCATCATTGTTTAACATCTGTTTTCCATGTGGGCATGGGTTATAAATATATATAAATATATCTTTATATATATAAAACTGAGAATGTGTATCTGTCTGTCTGTCTGTGTGTTTCCCTAAAACTTGAGAACTACACAACCAATTTCATTCAAATTTTACACATGCCTTACTTAGGGTTCATGTAGTTTCATGGGCAAAAAAAATTAAAAATACCCCTCCACCCAGAAGTAGAGGTAGGCTGGATTGTAGCCACACTTCTATACAAGAGGGAGGACAAGATACAATTGATCGAAATTACAAGAGACGGGCTAACAATTCCGGTCTGTTATATATTTTGAGTATTGTTATCACTAGCGATATCAAGATATAACTTTGTATTTTGTATTTTATGTGTAGATGTATATATATAGATGTACATGTAATATGTACACATATATATACACATATGTACATGCACTAGCACTATGACCCGACAATGATGGGTCTTCAATGCTAGTATAGATATATATGACATTCTAGTCTCACGCCATTTCCGCTCCACCAGTCACTCCTTGCAACACCTGTCTGTGTTTGGATTGTCCTTGCACAGAGGCCATCCGGATTCCTGCTTGCGCTGAGAACAGGGATTAATCTTCTCTCTTCGCTCTTTTACGCCATTTGGGCTCAACTCCCCCCCTTTTTTTTCATCTAACCTCCCCCCGACTCCTACTTCTCTTCAGTCCTTCATCTTTTCACCCCTACTCTCTTTCCCTCCTCTTCCCTTCTTTCTCTTCCTCTTCTCTCCCCTCCCCTCCTCTCACTCTCCCCACAACCCCCACTCTACCCCATCCGAACCCACACCCCACACGTTTTGGAAGTCACTTGACTCTGTTATCTCCCCTACTGTCCCTCCAGTGTCTAACATCGACCTCTGACCTCTGCCTGAAGTCAGAATGCCATGATAGATTGTTAGCTCCTACACACATTTTTTTCTCTCCTTGTTTTTTTTCTGTGTATCTTTCTGTCGAAGAGCATAGGCTCGAAACGTAAAAGACTTGTTCTATTTCTATTCCTGAGTGCCATACTCATACATTTGTTTTATTTGTACTCCACCTGCCTTTGTCTTTTGTTTATTTTCGTAAACCTTCCCGTTATATATATATATGAGTGAGTTTGGAGGGATGTATTATCTGGCTGGGTACCGTATTAGTTCTCAGTTAAGTTCCGGTTAACAGCTAACCCCCAAAGATCAGTATTTAACATCTGTAACTACAATTAGTTGTTAGTCACTCCATAAATTCTTCTGATGGGTAATTCCATGTACTCTTCACTGGACAGTAAAAATTGTCTGGAGTATATATTGTATCAGTGGAGTATACGTTGCAACAGTGAGTTGCTACAGTGGAAGCACATGTAGGTCATTATAATATGCTGCATGTAACTATAAAATAAATTTTGTGGATGTACATGTCTTCACATTCTTTATTATTATTAGTATATATATATATATATTATATATATATATATATGCATGTATATATTATATATATATATATGCATGTATATATATATATATATATATATATATATATATATATATATATATGCATGTATATATATATATGCAAGTATATATATATATGCATGTATATATATATATATATATATATATATATATATATGTATGTATATGCATATATATATATATATATATACACTCACACATATACATATACATTTCATGATTTTAGTTTTCAAATAGAAAATTATAAAATTCATAAGGGTAAAATTATAGGACTCATTTCAGGAGTGATTATACCTTACAATTTCCATAATTACTATATTCCACAGCCAGAGTTTCCATAATGCAGGAAATTGTATTTTTGTATAGGCTTAGAATCTGAATGTCTGCTGTTAATATTTATATTAACATGTATATACATGCATCTCTCTCTCTCTCTCCGTTTGTATAGATATATACATATATATACCATATGTACTCAACTATAAAATGCCCTCGCCTATAAGACGCTCTTAAAATCAGGAATTTTATCATTGACCCAGCTATAAGTTGCAGCAACTTTTTTGATGTTGGAGAGCAAAGTTCAATTAGGAATCACACTGACATAGTTGTTGCTCGGTAACTGAGCTTTCAGTACATTGAAGATGACTCTGAACAACTGCTATCCCATTAAGTCCATGCATTTTAGAAACCTTTGTTTATAATGTAAAATCTTGTCCTTGATAACACTAGTTGGCTTGTTTATCATATTGAGACTTAATTGCCTCGATACTTTCCCTTTACTTTTTGATTTATGCCTTTCATTATTAAAACATTTTTGCAGCACTGAACACACAAAACCATGCAGTAATATGTGCCATGATTGGAAAAAAAATGCAATAAGCTGTTTTAAATTGTAAGGAAGTGTATGAAACATTGTGACAAAAATCGAAAGAATAAACGAAGGAAGTATTGAGTTATACTAATCATCCCTTTCACCAAATAACTGGTAAAACTCCTCGGTTATGATGGTCTCGTTGTATACACTCTGAACCTTCTCTTCACTTGCCTGATCTTCATTAACTGACAAAGCACTGGGACTAGCATTTCTTGCACAGACGAAGTCATTATAAGTCATCTTCTGTACCATCCATGGAATTTGAGATCCCGCACTTCAAAAATGATTTCATCACAAGTCCACTCGGTATTTCAGCCAATGAATCTATCACCCACTAGCAAACAGTCTTAAGGTCAGGGTGTTCAAAGTTCCCAGTCTTTGTCATTTCCTTGTCACTATTAATCATCCATTCATTCCACTTGGCATGCATGTTCACCTTAGAAGGCTTGTTCACTGACACGTCATGTGGCTGAAGCACAGATGTACATCTTCCTAGATTCACAGCTTGGTAGGTACAATGCTCCTTTAATCTATTTTTTTATGCTGTCAATCACATGAACCCTGAACATATCCCATACAAGAAGCAACTTTGAATTAAGCATAGTCCCTGGGTGCTTGAATCACTCATCGTTTAACCATTTCGTCAATATGGTTTCATCTACTCACCCTTTCTCCTGAACATACACCACTATGCCCTTCGGAAACCTCTCTTTCGGGAAAGTCTTTCTTTTGAAAACAACAGCCAGGGTAAGTTTCATGCCATCAGCTATACAAACTAAAACTGGTGTAGTGGGCCTTGTCACTGAAATTGTGTTTTTCCCTTTAACGACAACTTTCCAAGTCCAACCATATTGGGAAAAAAGGGGTGCTACGTCCATATTACTGATTCCTTCCAAAGCAAACTCATGGCTCTTTTGTAGGTCTTTTACATACTGATAGAAGGAATCAACTTTGGTCTCTACGTCGGCAGATAATTTCTGTGTAATATGAATCCTCTGTCTCAGCCTAAGATTGTTACATTTTATAAACCTTGTACACCAGCTAGGGGATGCTTTAAAGTTGGATATACCATCTTCTTTAGTCACTTGGAGAGCCCACAATCTAATGATGTTTCTTGTGACAAGTCCATTCGTGCACAATTCAGTCACCAAGTCTCTCAAAATAGTTTCCATCTCCTTATTGGGATTGTCATATTCTAATTTTCTTTAATGATTTGATGTCACCAGATTTCATTTTCGCTTCTTTCAAAAGTAAATCTGTGACCATTTTTTCTGCAGCTCAATTCGAATGTGACTTTGCATATTCAACAACTTTCAGCTTGAAAGTGATATCATACAAATGGCTATGAATTGTTATTACTACATATGTTTCCTTAGCAATTTTTTATTTAGAACACAGTATATTATATAACACAACATTTAACAATATTCACCATTATGTAGTAATATACAAGTTTGTGTTTTTATAAAGTGCCATTTCTTCGAGTAATATAAATTTGAATACATTTTAGATGATATGCCACCAAAAATTTAGTAACATATGACATTTCAGAGAGTGTATTCTGTTGAATGTGTAATGTTTGTGTGCATGTACGACAAAGTGCAAATATATTGAGAAAAAAGTTAAGTATAAGAGGAATTAGATGTACCCCCTAGACCTCCCTCTCCACAGCTCCTACACCTTGCACATCATCCCACTATTTCTTGCTTTGTTCTCCTACCTGAGACACTCGTATTTATCCCAGTTTACCTCTCTACATACTGGTATTTCTCATTATCTGCACTCCCATCCTAGTTCATCATTCACTAAATTAACCTCTGTCACTACCTTTTAACTGTCCCCCTTCATGCTTTTATGAAAGCATCCACTCTCTCATCCCCTTCCATGACCCAATGTCCAAGTTTTCTCTTATACTATCCTTGAGAGTTTGCTCTCGTACCCCACCACTACCTTCCTTTTATCTCCTTTAGCTATGTATCTCCTCTATAGCAAGATATCTATCTTTGTTCCTTTATCATATTTGAGCCTTTCAGTACCTAACAAAACCACTCACCTCCACCTTCTTTTTTTTCCCTTTCCTTTCTCCCCTGTTCTTTTCTGTCTTGCAAGTTACATGGCAACTTCACTAATGCCAGTGCCAAATAAAAAAGCATCCAGTACACTCTGTAAAGTGGTTAGCATTAGTAAGGGCATCCATTCATAGAAATCATGCCAAAGATGACATTGGAGCTCAACACAGCCCTGCAGCTCACTGGTTCCTTGTCAAACTGTCCAACTAATGCTAGTATGAAAAGCAGGCATAAATCATGCTGATGGTGGTGGTGGTGGTTGTGATGGTGATGGCGGCAGCGGCAGCGGTGACTTTGGTGATCATGGTGGTCGGGGTTAATTCTCACACACACACACACAAATTCTGTAGGTACTGGTATGTACCAATATGTTCAGATATACAGAGTGTATTTATATGAAGTAAGACAATATATAGTTGGTATGATTTTTCTTCTTTATCACTTCTGCCAAGTGAATTTCTTATTTATCACTGCTATTGTTGGATTTGACTTTTGCAAACATAGAATACACACAATATAGTGCATAACTCTTATTGAAACTGACTAGAAAAGGCTGTCAAGTGGAAGGGAAAGCAATAATGTGAAAAGGAGTTGCCAGGAGATTATGCTGGCTGTTAGAAAGCTTTGGTGTGGGGAAAAAACTATGCCATATGCAAAAAAACTTTGAAGATTGTAAAGTTTACAGTAGGAACAATACATAATAATGATAAAATGAGGTCAAGTTCTCTTGAAGCTACTCCAGTAACTATTCTCACCTTGTTTTCTCGTGGCTTTGATATCATGCTTGATGTGGAATGGCTCCTGAGTGTGTGGCCCAGTGTATAAACATGACAAAATGTGCCGATAAATACAAAGCAAATACTTGAATAACCATTGCATTTACTTTTATTTATCCCATAATGTATCTCTCTTCAAAAGATTTTTTTCTATGCTATATGGGTTTTAAAGTAGTTATTTTTTTACGCATGAAAGTTTGTAGAACATTTTTCTTCCCATGAAAATTCTGTAGGGACATGCCTTAATTTATATCATGGAAATCAATAGGAAAACAGATTTCATGTTACAGAATTTCATTTATGTTAAAGCTTCCAGGACTGTAAACTACTGTATAAGAAGAAAAAAAAGTCTTTGAACAAATTTACTGCTCAGTGTCAATGTATCATATGTGAACATATGTAGGAATGGTCATCTGTATATGCACAAACCCATGCATACATAATTATATGTGTGCATATATAGTGGTGTGTACATCTCATATATATATGATCACCCATTCATAAATATATGTGCATTTGTCAGCATCGAAAACAGACGTCAAAATGATGATGGTGATGATGATATATATATATGTGTGTGTATTAATAATTTGTCTATACATGTAAACAAATATATATATATATATATATATATATATATATATATATATATATATATATATATATATATATATATATCTTCTACATATAAGTATATATATGTGTGTGTATATATATATATTTATATATATAAACATACATACACAGACACACACACATTCTTGTATGTAGTAAAGCAAAATGAGAGGAAAGGAGTAAGAGAAAGTGAGAGGGGCAAGAAAGTCTATAGGTGAGTATGTTTAGGTAACCAGATAATTACATATATACCTTATTCACGACTTCCTATGAACATACTTAAGACAATTTGATCCCACACTTACTAAGAGAGGAAATATGTATCAAAATTCAGAAGTAAAAGTTGCGAACGGATGAAATAACATCTAGAGGTTATTAGTTAAGACTGTAGATCACTATGAGCGATAAAAGAAAGACAAAGTACTGCAATATTGAAAGAAGAATAAACGAAATTTGGGAAATTTTCCTTCGCCCGAGATATAGTTATTTAATATGATAAGCTATAAATTCACTATCGATTCTTATCCACGCAAAACGAATAAAACAAAATAAACCAAGAAAAGCGTTCTGTACATTAAAAACACGTGCGTTAGACTAATTCTTCGTCCGTATATTATAAATAATTACTACACATGTGTTGTTGTTTCAAGAACTACGCAACACTCCATCCCATTCCACTAGCGATCGCTGCTTACTATCACACGAACTCAGGAATTACGCCTGTTAGTGTGACGTAAGTGCAGACTGCTAACACACCTGCATACACACACATTCTTATGGAGTGAACTATGGATATATAATACATAATATATTACATAATATCGTTTGTGTGTGTGTATGTGTGTGTACATGGAACATTAAAATACTTTGAAGTTGAGAATTACGTATACACACCCATACATACATACATACATACAAGGCGGTGCCCCAACATGACCGCTATATATATATATATATATATATATATATATATATATAGAGAGAGAGAGAGAGAGAGAGAGAGAGAGAGAGAGAGAGAGACATACACACACATATATACATATACACACACATATATGCATTAAACAGATATTTGGTGATTGCGTGTGTGCGTGTTTGTGAAATTCTCATGCTCCAAGTATTTTAATGTTTATCGTCTGTTTTTATTTTAGAAGCATAGTCATAGTTGTGCCAATTAAAATTTACTTTTATTTTATGTTATTATCCTTGATGGATCCGTCTTCATAACTACAAACCCGTTTCAGTTTCTGAAACACTCCTACGTGTTGCAACTTTACACCTAGACACAAAAGGGGCAAAAACTTTACTGTATGTAAGTACGTACGAACTGGAGTCAACTAGCTCGATCCCAGAACTTTATCAACTCCGTAAAACTTATATGCGAAACGAACCGAGGTAAGATTTGAACTCGGTGCATATCCAAATACAGTGGGAGATATGTGTTGTGTTCTTTCGAGTGTGCCGCTGTCGCCCAGTTTACTCCACCTTTATCATTTTTGTAATGCTGTCGCTATGTCCAGGTAGATTACACCCAAGTGAAAAGAGCCTGTATATTACAGGATACAATTTATTGACCTCTGTAGGTATAAAAAGTAAAGTCGTCACCAGTGAGGCGAGACAAAATACTTTTATTATACATTTAGTTTGGCTCCCAGCTAATCCATTCCTCAGCGAAAAATAATAATTGTTTTAACTTTTGGCACAACGCCAGCAGTGCTAGGAGACGGAGGTTAGTAATTTACACTGACACCAGTTTTTGACTGGTATCTTTTCTTTTTTTTTTCACCGATCCCGAAAGGATGAAAGGCAAAGATGACCTCAGAGGGATTTGAACCCCCTTACAGCGTAAAAGAGCCGAAAGAAAACTGCTAAGCATTTTGTCCGGCGTGCTAAACGATTCTGCTAGCTAACCGCCTTCCGAATAGTAATAATAATAATTCATAATTTTGGCTCAAAGCCACAAATTTGAAGCGACAGGTGTATCTAATGAATATGCACAGGTATGCGATTGGTGCTTATCTTATCAACTTTGAAAAAGTTGGTTCGGGTAGAAATAGAACTCAGAATGTAACGTGATGGCACTAATTATTATCAGGCTTTTAATCCGATGCTCCACTGTATCAGTCTCTGTAATCTGGGTTATAATTTCCTTTGGTTATACATGGAATTCTTAATTTATAGGAGATGAGAAACTGCATGTTGTGGCGTTCAAGAATATGCGAAGAAGATGAGTGTCATATAGTGCTGGGATTTAGATTTGGTGAGGCCATAAGCTGTATAAAAATTCTAAAAAAAAAAAATTACGCATATATATATCCCTCAATTATTTTGAGGCTCCAACATTTTGCAATGCCCTAAGTTGTAGTTTGATTATTTCATACGCAAAAGCGGCACTGGGATACAATAAGGATTTCAAGGTATAACCGAAACCGGTTCGCGAAGTTTTCTTTCACTGGAGTTTTGCATCAACTCAGCATCTCCCACCACTTTTTAACAGCGCAGTACTAAGTTTTTTGCGCCTTTTTCTTTTATTATTATTATCATTATCATTATTATTTATTGACGCGTTCATTTCCACAAAGAATTCTTTTCTAATTATATCTATAAAGAATTGCGTGTGTATGTGTGTGTTATAGGAGCGAGAAGTAAGCTTTTGAAAGAGAAAGAGTTACAAACTAAAAGTTTCGCTCGGATATCCAAAACTTCGAAAGCTCTCTCTCTCTCTCTCTCTCTCTCTCTCTCTCTCTCTCTCTCTCTCTCTCTCTCTCTCTCTCTCTCTCTCTCTTTCGGCTACATAAACTGTTGCTGCAGCACGGTTGTTTGTTTTTCGTGATGATGATGTTGATGTTGTACTTGTAAGCATTCACAAGCTTTACAGTAGTTGGTTTTAATATATCGATGTTTATTATTTGTTATTACAAAACAAAGCAATCCAAAAAAATTCCCAACATTTCGTTCTAACATTACCAGCTTAGGAGATTTCTTAACAACAAAAGCGAAAAGTAAGTTATTCTTTCGTTTTCTCTTCCCCATGCTTTCCACACACACTTCACATCTGCATGCGCGTACACACCCACCCACACATATACACTGCTCGATATTATTTGTACCTGTATCTCACTTTCTTCCGTTTGTTCCTAATTCATTTTTCTGTCTTTCATCATCTGGCTCTATATATTTTCATTTTCATTTTAAAATAACAGTCTTTTATAAGTGGTAACTAAAACTGCCATAGTACGTACGTACGAATGTCCCTTTTCTTAAAAAAAGTAAAACAAAACAAAACATTGATTTAACTCTACCTATTACGCGTGTATAAATGTTTATATATTTACGTATATGTAATGTGTGTATGTGAGGGTATAAATACTGTGTGGATTGATTTTTCGATTTCTTGAGATAAGTGATAGTTACAGGAAAGAAATAGTTTGTCCAGTTAATGCACCTTCGCAGAGTAGTACTGGTTACTTGTGTACTATATCGATATTCTTGGTGCACTCCATCACACACACACACACACACACATTCTACATAAGACTGAATCCTCATTTTGGGTGTGTCATATTTCTCACCACACAACAACAACAACTTCAACAACAGCAACGCAACTGTTGTTGTTTTACTTTAAAGCGTGAGAATATATTTTAAGAAATCGATTGACAGACCATTGTAAATAAAAGGAAAGAAAGAAAAAGTGTGTGGTTGAGTGAATGGGGAAAATCAATGACTGACGGGGAGGGGAAGGTTGTTGGAGGGATGTCTTGGTTTCTTATATATATATATATAGATAGATAGATAGATAGATACATATATACATACATATATATAGATACATATATACATACATATATATATATACATACATATATATATACATGCACATACATATATACATATATGTATACATATATACATACATATATATATATATATATATATAATATATATATATATACATACATACATACATACATACATACATACACACACACTTACATACATATACCATTTAATGTTCACTAGTTCTTTCAATTGAAGCTCCACGCACACACACACACACACAGACTCATCCATTTGCAAAGATAAATAAATACCCGTTAATACAGATATGTACAAGTACAAACGTACACGCCTACAGGAAGCATACTCGTCCATATATACACACATATGAGAGAAAGATGATACTCAAAGAAAAAGAGAACCCAGTTAAGTAGGGATACATGTCCAAAAGGGTATGGCACAAATATATAGAAATTCATGCTTTAACACACCCGGGTGGTACATTTAGACATATAGACTTGTTGACATTAATACGCAGGAACTTGTAAACATAAACACAGTCCAAGAAATACTAACATGCTGTCACTAACGAACACACATACACATACTATCTTTTACCTATGTACATAAACACATACACTTGCATTAAGAGTGCTGCAAACAGATATACTGACAAAGATACAGACACACACAAACACCCTCGAGTAATTTCTAAAACAATTTACGGATAACTACCGAAATACTTAGGAAGCGGTCACTGCACTGTCGTTTATACTACTATGAAATAGGGTGGACAGCGATTACACTTCAATAGAAGTAGTGGTCACTACTTTTGTTGTTTAACCTCAGATCGGCCCTGAACTCAGGAGTCCCAGGATCTAAGATGTTCCAGATGTGACAGTCGTCGTTTTTCATTGTGACCTAATATAGATTAATTTTGTCGATGCAGAACACCGCCAGTTTCCTCGGATTTCGGATTTTACCATAATGCATCTTATTTCTTTATTGCTCACAAGGGGCTAAACATAGAGGGAACAAACAAGGACAAAGGGATTAAGTCGATTAAATCGACCCCAGTGCGTAACTGGTACTTAATTTATCGACCCCGAAAGGATGAAAGGCAAAGTCGACCTCGGCGGAATTTGAACTCAGAGCGTAACGGCAGACGAAATACCGCTAAGCATTTCGCCTGGTGTACTAACGTTTCTGCCATAATTAATCTAAAGTTACCTTATGCATGGAGACTGTTTTATATTTAAGTTGGTTCGAGCCTCCTGTTGTTATTAGTGTTTTGTTTAACGCCTGGTCAACTTTGATAGGACGATTCAGTTTGTTCATCAGACTTAGTATTCAGACCACATTATCTAATATTCCTTCCCTTTTTTGAACACGGTGTTGTGTGATTTGAAGGAGATTTGATTCCTATCTGCAGGTGAATCCTCCTTCATTTACTTGTCAAGCTCCTAGTAGTCATACTTTGGAGTCCATAGACAGTGGACTATGCATTCACTTGTTTGAGGAGTGATCTTGTAGTAATTGAAGCTGATGAAGAATGATTTGTGCATTGTAATTGAGGTCGAGTTGGTGAAAAGTGATCTGGAGACAGATGTTACTATCAGTGGGCTGGTCAAACTGCTCTCCCAACTTACCAATAGCAAGTATTAGTGAAATTTTTGGCCCCATCCTCCTCTGTTACTAAGAAGGCAATAAAGTGTTCACATCCATATAATTCTTTCTTTGACATGATAGTGGATAAATTTAAAAAGTTTAAACCCATTTTAATTTTATTAAACATGCAAATTTGTCCACCTACTTTTTAATCTTTATAGCCTCACACTGCAAAACACTGGATTAGACCACACTGAAGGTGGATTGATGAGTGTATTGCAGTCAGGTTCTTGAAAAGATCAAGTGTCAAACATGGACCTCAGTCCAGGCTACTCATTTAGTAGCCAGAGATAAATACAGATACTATATTTAGCTACAGGCTGCAGGTTATATACATGTTTGAGATGTACCTACAAGTAACAGAACAGGACATAAGAATTTGACTGATTTTTAAAAAATCTGGTCCTTTGACTTTTAAAAGGAGAAGTAGGCACCTCTGAAAATTGCAAGCCATTCCAGATGGCCTGCTTGCGAACAATCCTTCAGTTTGATCTCTGTTCTCTGTTAGAGAAAGTGCTGAGTGAATATGGTCAAAAGTGGTCCAGTGTATTATGGTTACACTAGTAAAGTGGTAAGTACAGTTGGAAGAAGTTGTCAGTGTAACTGTTGTTGCTAGGTATGGAATTGTTAGTCTAGTGTAGTAACGCTTCCAAGAAAATATCTTGATTGAAGTTTATTGATCTTTTGATACACTTATACCAAATGTGGCTATGTTTGTTTGTGTGTGTGTTGGGGGAGATATTAGGTGTAACATATTGGGACTACACACAATACAATAAAAGCTCTATATGTTGACCTAACACATATCATTGTGTGTGTGTATTAATCGTCATTTATCTGTGAGTGCATGTTTGACTAAGGCAGAGACCTAGATATTTGGCAGAACTGAAAAGAGTACAATGCATGAAAGAAATAATAAAATATATTTTTTGTCACCAGGGTACTGATGTCTTTGAGACTAATTTATATTTTCAGAATATCAGTAATAATTTGAGTGTTATATGAGAAACAGGTGATAATTCACTGCCAAGTAATTGATTGGAAAATCAGTCTAAATTCTTATGATGCAGAAATCTGATGCTTGATAGGGTTTGAAAGCGTATTCTTTCTCTTGAGTAACTCCTCTTGTAGGTTTGTATATTTTAGGTCATTGAAACAATCATGCATTTGACTCCTTAATTTTTGACTTTGTTTTCACTCTCACAATGCATGTTAATTGGTAATTAGGTGTTTGTACATGAAACAGATTTTGACTTAACTATGTAGTAATTATTACTTACAAAATGACATTTTTGCCGACATCATCATCATCATTTTACTATCCACTTTACCATGCTTGCATGAGTAAGATGGAATTTGTTGAGACAGATTTTCTACAGTCAGATACCCTTCCTGTTGCCAACCTTTACTTGTTTCTAAGCATGGTAATATTTCTTCATGACCAGACATGTTTTCACAAAAAACTGGAAATAAATGGTGCCAATTGTATGACACTGACACTCATTTACAACTATTACACAATGTTAAGGCATGAAGGTACTCTCTCTCTCACACACATGCACACACATTATATGACAGGCTTCTTTCACTTTCCATCTACCAAATCCACTCACAAGGCTTTGGTCAGCCGGGGGTTATAGTAGAAGATACTTACCCAAGGTACCATGCTGTGGAACTGAACCTGAAATCAATGATTATGAAATATATCAAAAGATATACTGACCTCTCAGCCAAAATATTGACAGATAAATAGAAGTGTTTTAGAAGTTCAATTATTGTGAGGGTTAAAGAGCACATCTCAACTCATATCCCTTTGTCTGAGAATAAGGAAGAAAGTGTTTTTATTCCGATGCAAACGCCTTATGAATTCAATCCATTAGGCTTTTAAAAAAGTATTACAGAAGACAGTACACTGTTGTAAGCTAAAGGAGATGACAGGTGAGCTCTGTACAAATAAGTATCCTGTCAGCATATTATGATGTGATGAAATCATCATGTGAGGATGGAAGTATCAGTAATATATTGAGGTTGATTCAACTGATTGTACAGATTTGTGGTTGTGTGTTGATGCAGAAGTTATGATTTAAAATATACTAAAAAAATACAGATGTCCAAGAATTCTTCAAGTTATAGAATGAAGGTATACTAATGTTAAGCCAAATGTTTTATAAAGGAAAATTTCCTTCAAATTTTACTACCTACCAATGTAATACCAATTCATTTATAACATTTCTTTTACCTAATGATGTAAAAAAAAAAATTACTGAGATTGTTATTTATCAAGCAATTTCTTAAATGCATTTTTTTTAGAGAGATTCTGAAATATTAAATGATGCTTTGATTGAAAAAGGTTATTATAAATTAATTACCTTGTTTAATAACAGAACAAAATATCTTCATCAATATTTCAAATAGGAAACTTATAGATCAATAAAAAAGACAACACCAATGCAATTTTCTGTACTAGTAACAAGATTAGTTGTATGAATCAGTTAGAAAATGTGTATAGAAAACCTGTAGTGACTGAAAACTTTTAAAATGCAAGAGAGTGATTAGATGTGAATAAATTGAGAAAGCAGTATTCTTTACTTAGTCAATAAAGCAGTACAAAGGTTAGATAGCTTCTCCAAACTACTACTGACTCTCTATAAACAACAATTACACTTTCCAATGAACACACTTAACTCAATTGCTTTTCTCTTCTCCTGTCTCCTTTTCTGTGCTTCTCTCTCTATATTCCACTTGAAAAGCAATTTTCTCCATTTCTTCTTTACCACAACTTCATCCTCCATTATTCTCTTCTGGTCTATGCTTTTCTTTCAAACTGTGACCTTCTATAGCAGGCATAGGCAACCTTTTTCAAGAAGCAGGCCACATGAGACATGATTCATCACAAGGTGGGCTGCACTACTAAAAACTGTCAGAGTATTTTTTGTGCCATTTGGAAGTCCCATAGACTGCTGTTTGCCCATAGTTGTTCTATAGTTTCAACTGACCAATGATTAATTTAAATTTACCTGGTTGTACCTTTGCCACTGATGAAGTCTTATCTCATTTCTCCCTCAGAATAAATGTAAGAGTATTTTATGCAATCGTTTACATCCATTATATAAAGACATACGTAAAGTGGTGAACTGTCAAAATAATTAAATGATCAGATAAATGCTTTGCAATATTGGTTCCAGTTCTTTGCATTTTGAATTTAAATCCTGATGAAGTCAGTTATGCCTTTCATTCCAGTGGGGGTCAATAAAATAAAGTACTGGTTAAGTTTTTAAGTATATAGCATTGACCAACACCCTACCTTCAAAAATACTGGCCTTGTTGCTAAATTAGAAAATATTATATATTTACACTTAGCCCTAAAATTGATATCAATTTAGTACATATTTTTTTTATCAACTAGTGATTGTTGAACTGATGTGTTATTAGATATGAAAGGTCATGCCATAAACAACACATTTTTGATGGCACAAACAAAGATACAGACATATGTGTATGCAAGAGATTTCCACACAGTTTCTGTTTATTGAATTTCTCTAAGTTATTTTCATCACAAGGCTTTAGTAGAAGTTGCCTAAGATGCAGCACGAATGAATCTCAAATATTGTGCTGGTGAAGCAAACATCTTAAACATGTAGCATTGCCTGCACTTATTTCTGGGCTGCAGCTATCAACACTGAGTCAATAAAAGGTAGATCTGGAGAGATTTTAGATGTGCTAGATTAGAAGTACATGTGTGCTGTAGAAACATGATGAAGAAAGCCTTAGCCAGAATTTTTATGGGAAAAGAAAACAAAAGCAGATTATTCTGGATAGGCTAAAGTTGTGGAGAGAGTTTACTGTTGGTAGAGAAATAGATAAAGTAACTTCATCACTGAATAACTAAGGTATGGGATGCTCTGGATAACAAAGCAATGTCTCAATATGATTCAGGATGTCATTAGTAATGAAGGTGTATATAAAGATAATGTTACATTCACCCTCCCTGCTTTTGAGTGCCAATAGTATTGAGATGCTATTATGAGAGCTTACTGAATGAGGTGAATAGTTGGGAGAGAGAGAGAGAGACTACTCTAAGTTAGAGGGACCAACTGCTGCGATTGACAGCTATACAATTGAAATGGAAATAAAGGATAAGAAGTCAGGAAGGCTGCTTACTAGACCATCAGAGATAGTTGATCTGGTGAAGACATGAAATAGTCACTTGCATAATTAATTAGTCGAGGAGATTTTACTGATAACAGTTTAATCAACCACTACAAAGTAAAAGATATGCTCTAGAATGAAATCACTGGAGAAGGCATCAAAGTGATGGATCAAGTCACGGAAATTATAGGAGTTGCAGCATGACTAATTGGGAAGAAAATAAGCTTGGATGAGATACAGTTTAGTTTTGTGTCTGGCTGGGACACTTCTGATGCTGTCTTTCTCACAAGACATTTACAAGAGAAGGTCTTAGAAAAGAGCAACCCACAGTACAGTACTTTGCATTCGTTGACCAGGGGAATACATTTAATAGAATACCGCCCTCTGTAGTCTGGTGATTGCTGATAAATTTATATATATATATATAAATGGCTTGTGAGAGTCGTGCAAACCATGTATACAGATGCTCTCTGTTAGAAACAAGTTCAGCAAGGAATTTTTAACATGCAGGTAAATGTCTGTAAATGTCTATCAGAACTCGGTTATCATTCTCCGGTTATTAAGTTTCTCCAAGCTATAACAGGAGATTAACTCTTTTTGGTACCAACATACCTGATTCTGCCTTTGTTTCTATAATAAAAACTTTCTGTGATAAAGTGATCTCCATTAAAACCTTCCATCCAAATTTTATATCAATTTATATTCTAAAACCCAGTTTAATAATGACAAAGTTTATTTATTAAATTCTTCATTATTTTTAAAATTAATTACCCAAAGGCAGTATATTTCAAAAGAAATATGTTAATAAAAGTGTTACATAATAAACATCACCTTCAGATATAGATGAACAACACCTTTTTGTAATTTAGAAAACAACTCATCAGCAAACATGTCCATCAATCCTACCTCTTCTCTTCTTCCCCATTCTTTTTAATATCTGATTCTATATACTGAAATTCTTCTGCTTCATTAGACTAAACTTTACTTATCTTATAAAGCCTATCTATAACTTGGGTCTGAAAGATCTTTGAACCAGCAATGCAAATATCATCAACATAAGTAGCAATGATACTAAGTAGTTTCTTTCCAAAATACCATGTAAATTGCCTCATCATATTTTGAGGCTACTGCTCCTAACTTCGTTCATTTTTCCTTGTTAGATACCAGGATTTTCTAGCATCAGTCAAACCATGTACACATTTTAAAAGTTTCTATATATAATCTGGAGATGCAGTTGCCTCTTGAGGAGGATCTAAGTAAACTAATCACTTGTGCTGTGAAAATGCAGTCTTAATACCCATTGATTTACATATGCAGCTATAAGGTACCATAATTCCTAATGTGCAAATGTGGGATGTTATAATTCCCAAGACTACATATAGACACTTTTTGAACATGTGGGTGAGTCATTTCTGATATCATTAGCATCTCTATCCTGAAAGCCTCTGCCATGAATCTCACTTTACAAATTTGTTATCATTCAATATTCTATTTGCAGTAAATTCATCTTGTGGATATCTTTGGTTGACCTGCATATAAATTTGATTTTCAAAATTCTAAGTTACCTTCACTTGGCCAAGTTACTATTGGAGGAAGAAGGTGAAGTGAAGAGAGAAGCACGATGGGAAGGCAGAAGATAGAAAGGAGGAGAAGGTTAGCAGATAGGAGGGATGATGATTCTTCTAAGGACAAGGATCTGCCTTTGTGGAAGCAATTGTAGCTTCGTCATTAGATGGGATCACCCTGAGGGGGAATTGTTTTTAGGATCATATAGCTGTACATTTCTGAGGCTAGATGTGTGAGTGTAATTCCTCAGTTGTTTTGAGGTTGGTGAAGATCACTTCCAGCACACAGAGACATCCACACATGTCTCTGTGTACTGTAGGTGATAATGTGTTTTTCTATGTGTATGTATGGGCTTGTGTGTGTATGTATACATATATATATATATATATATATATAATATATATATATATATTATATATATATATATGTGTGTGTGTGTGTGCATATATATATACATATATGTATATGTGTATGTATATATATATATATTTACCTCACAAAATATGTCATCTAGGGTCAGTTTGAATGTCAGGTTGCGTTTTTGTGTTTTGCTCATTTCATCCATGGTTATTTTATTGTTTTATGATTTTATTTAACATATTTCATTATCAGTGTAAAGCATATTATTTGATACGCATATTTATTTTATACTTATTTTGTTTTTGCTTATTTGTAAGTAAATTTACTGCTTATAAGAGAACTGTTCTTCATTCCAACTCATGCCTTTTCCTGTATGCCACTAGCTACAGACAAATAGCAGGGTGTATTCTAGTTAAAATAAGTGAAATAGAGATTAAATAGCGAGGTACCTTTTGACAAGTCACCAGATGATTGAATGATGCACCACAACTATTTGTACAGAATCTCACCTGCCTGGGATCGAGGCACAATGGGTCAGAACGATTGTAGTGATGAATAAAGAATCTCATGAATTCCATTCTCTTTCCTCTATCTCTCATATGTTATAAGTGTCTCCTTAAAATAGTAAAAATGGTTTCTAAAAAGGACAATAGTTATTCAAATATATTTTCCAATAAAACCATAAGAGTGGGATATTCAACATTGAGAAATGTAGGCATTATCATTTCCTCTATAAATAATAAGAAATTAAATAATTATTATTATAGCATAATAAATAATAGCTCTAGCCATAATATAACTGATAGTGATATAAGACTTAATCAACATATAGAAAAAGTTCATGTTGTGATAAGACTAAACATAAGCTTTCTAATATTTGTAATATAGATAATGTAATTTTTTTATGGTTTTAAGCTGTAAGGCAACAAAAATCATTTATTAGCAAGAAAATAATGTTTTCTTCCTTGAATAAAAAGCAATCTGTTTTCTTTTCATTAAAAAAATAATTAAGCATGCCTTTATTTCAATAAGACTTTTGGTTTTGTTAAACAAAGTTAAGGCAAAAAAAAACTTCTTGAGAAACCAAAAAGTCTTTCCTTCCTTCATGCCAAGTTTGAAGGAAATATCTCTTTTGCATCTTATATTTTTTGGTCTCTTAAATATACTGCATTTTGTGGCATTATTTCAAGCCCGCCGGCTTTTTTTGTGGAAACTGCACGTGCATTTCTCTCAGGTATGCATAGTATCAATCATAACAGCTGATGTACTTGTGTGTACAAATGCCCGTTCCCACGGCTTTATTGAGCCCATTCTCACATGGAATCGATTTTTGTAATTTTTTCAAGACTTATACATGCCCTGATACTGTCGGTATCTACATATCAAATTTGAGCACAATTGGATGGAGGATGCCCGAGATCCTAGAAGACACACAGACAGACAGACAGAACAGATTTTATATAATAGATATACATACATACATACGGTGCAGTCAGCTGAAAATTCTGTGTACCAGATGTGATCATGATAGAATGCACTCCATTTCAGAGCCTTTGTCTCAATGGCTTTACAGTACACCAGCAAGTGTAAAATAGTAATAGTAAATTATTAATATTATTTTCAGATGTCATATGTATGAAATTTTCTAATTTATATAATAAATATTTTACAATTTGTAAGAGGTGAATTATAAAGTTGGCTATGTTTGATGCATCCCATTCTCATGAGACTGATACTAACTAATGTCTGTTTTGAACATTTGTAAAGCAGTTAGGACTAGGGGAGGGTAAATTCCAGAAAACTGCAGTCTTTGATATAATGGAGTTTGTTAGGAGCCACACCACTGGAGACTACAATGAAATCTGACAGGAAACTTCTGATGAGAAAAGATGTACCTGTTGGTGAGTAACTTAGGTAGGAAGTTCATATGTCAGATGTGCTTGATGGCTTTGAACATGTCAGGAGTAATAACTCTACATCCACTAAAGTTTTCAATGGTTACACATTTGGAAGCCAGTCTCTGATATATCTACTTTATAGAAACTATATTAGTTATCAGCAAGGAGTATAAGAGACTCAAATCAAGGAAGTGGTTGTTTATAATTCTTTCCATCATTTTCATGTCTTCAAGTTGTTGGAATCTATATCAGAAAACCTCAACTAATACTGATCATAAGCAGAATGCACACACACACACACACACACACACACACACATAGGATCCCCTGGGTCAAACATGCTCATTATTCAAATGACCTCATTAATCACATGATCAATGCAAAATGCTATATTAGCAAGCCCAACCATACTCTCATTCTTTTTATCCTCTAATATTACCAGGAATGGTTATTTGTATTAAAAGTTATCCCAGATTTCAAGGTGCTAAATAACTGAGACACACAACTTCCTTTTGGTCTGAGGTTTGACAGTTACAAGTTTTACTTATGAGAAGATACTCAATCAGGCATAGTAAAAATAACAAACTACAAAGTAATTATGTGATGCCGATACTACTTATAGTGATAAACAGTATATCACTGAGACACTTACTTACAACTGTACACCACAATAGTGAAGATTATATGTTTGCTAAATGTACAATTCAGCTTCAGTGTTAATGCACAGATTAACACTGCTGATGCAAACAGTTGTAATGCTGATCAATAGGTACCATCTTATAAGAAAAGTTTTACTTGGGGAAGAAAAATCCTGCTTAAAATAGTAACAATAATGATGATCCACAACAGATTGTGTTGTAGAGTTGCAATTGAAGATCCCTGCACACCACCACCAGGAGCAGAGATAGCTATCCACAAGTGTCAGCCCTCTGAGTCAGAGTGGCTGTTCCAGCACATCTCCCTTGCCATCTTTCAGGGCAGCACCTTCTCCATTTTGTCTGCTGTGACCATGATATAGTTTGACAAGCCTTTTTAAATTTTTCTCTCCCGTGAGGTTATGCTTGTATTCACCAATTTAATTGATTTGTTTGCACATTTACTCATGTTTAGACAGTTGAAGATATTGTCATGGCTACAATGATGTTTGATCTTACATCAGTCTGTTCAATCAGGACTGACCTGGGATTAAACAGACAAGTTTTGGTCGCCAAGTTTCAGAGTGTTGGAAATCACTGCCATGCAAAGCACATTCTCATCTTTCAGCATTTAACAATTGTTTTAACAACTTCTTACGCAACCAAACTGAAGATGATATGTTTTATACTTCTTCCACCTGAGGAATTCAGGTCAATATTGCAGTATTGTTTCTAAAAATCATCATTAGCTTTAGAGTGCTTTCACTGTTATTAGTAGCAAGCTGTACCATAGTGATGTGCTTTTTATACATAAAGGAATGAGCTATTGAGTGCTGTATGTCTTAAATATGAAGACCATTATCATAATATGGATTATTAACCTTTTTGTTGGCTGTCTACCACCAAGTATAGATTTTTAAATGAGTAGATTATCATGCACATGTTTTAATAGATGTAAATAAATTTTAATATTAAATATTGTCTATAAATTGATGGTAATGTTATATGCATGTATACACTATGAAAACTTTCCAGACTCAAGGATAGTTCTAATTGTTCCATATTTCAGTTGCAATTCTCTGATAGGTGAATTACATGAAATTGTACCAAACAAACTATGATTAAATAGTATTTCCTCCCCAATACTACATTTAACCTTCTCCCCCAGACCATAATCTAATTTTCTATTACTATACTGACAGACGTACACTAATCATTATTTTTGCTCAGCTTTTCATTGTTTTTTTCCTCTTTCTTTTCCCTCCTGTTTCCAATTTTGATAACAAAATACGGAACCATTGAAATTTCCCATGATATTTCTTTAAATCATGATAAATTTGTAGAAATTTTTTTAGCCATTTATTTGATGTATCTTGTAGTTTTAAATCTTGACATATTACATTAACTCAAAATACAGATTGCTGAATAAAATTGTTCCAGTTTTTACATCTTTGTTATTGACAATTTCTGACATTTTTTTCTGCTGGAAAACTAAGTTATTTGTTAACAATCAAGAATCATTTTTTTTTTTCAGTCTATTCCAATGGCTTTCAAGTCTTAAAAACCATATCCTCAATGCTGTTAGAATGACATTTCTATCAATGCAGAATAAATAGATGAGAAACTTCAATAAATAATATTAATAATAATAATAATAATAATATAATGATGCTGATGATGTTGATGATTTCTTGCGTGATGATTATGAGGTTAAATCATGCTAACAATAACAAAAGGAATTTCATGCATTGATGCAAGGCTTTACATTTATAGTGGAGAAATACAATCAGTGACTTCCAGTACTCGAGTAATAATTATTTTAGTAATACTAGAAAGATTAAAGGAAAATTCCCACACACAGACCCTCCCCCACCACCATCAAGCAGGATTTGAACTCAGAACATAGAAGAATGTAAGCAAGTATTTATTTTCCAGAAATCCTGCTATTCACCACTTTACACAAATAATATTGATGATCTGTTGTTTATTAAACATGTGTTATACAATAGAGTTAAAAAACATGTGGGAATATACATACACATATCAAATGATAGTGGTGGGGCTACAAAATATAATGCAATATCTTGAAAGAGGTTACAAATTTAACAAACATAATAACTAAACAACTTACGCACAAAGAGGTGGAAACCTTCCACTGAGACACCTAGATAGATTCAGGATTATCTTAAGATTCTAATCATCTTCAATTCTAATCACCTTCAGTAAACTGAATTCTTTGAAAGTGCCTATGAACAACTTCAGCCTTAGTCAAGACATGCACAGTTCAGCTTTCTTTGGGTAATCATCTCTTACCTGTTTACATCATGTATTTGTACATGTTTGAGTATATGTACATACATGTATGTATATAGTCATTTACATGTAGGTGCATAGGTATATTTTGTTTGTGTGTGTATCTGTATATGAAAGACAAATTCTTTATATCTAGGTATATGTGTTTGTTTAGATACTTGTTTGTATATCTATATAAATGTCCCTGTATAAAGATATATGTGCAAGTACTGCTCTGTGTGCTTGTATGTATAAGCTTGCATACGCAGGCACGCTGTGAGTTTGAGAAGGCACATGGTCAAGAGAGATAAAACTTTGTCTGAACATGAAAGATTCTACTGAGGTTTTCTATTGTTTTAGTTTTTGCTTATGTGGTGGCCAATTATTGCAACACCCATAATATACTAGAAATCACTGCAATTCATTTGCTAAAAGAAAAATTCAGGATGCTGATGTATTAATTGTTATTGTTCAAATGTTTTTTTTCTTTTATCCTTAAACATGTCAACGAAGAAATAAAACTATTGGAGGCAGGCTTGAAAATAGTGAACCTTACAGTTTAGACACAAGGAGAGATGCACTGTTCTAAACCTAATCAATCTTGTGAAGAAAGTAAAACAAATATCCACAGAAATATCTCTGATTTCTGCTATTATGGCTTTAACTTAACCAATCTCTCCTGAGCCTTCAGCTCTCACCCATGACCTAGCTGTCATTATTTATAACAAATATTTCATATCCAGTTATCTGATAAGAACAGGGCTAAAATATTAAATCAGAAAATTGCTCTGAAGTGAGTCTCAGAAATGAGATGACACATGTTCAAGGGAATCAATAATGAAGGTGCTACTGTTAATGAAGATAATCATGGTAGTGGGGGAATGTTAGTGGTGATGATAATATTTAACTGACCTATGGACAAATTCTTTCCAGCTTTAACTACTATCTCCTATTCAGACAAAATATATTGAAGACTACATTATCCAAAATATTCTGGTTTCAAGATGATAGGCTCTGGTTTCAGAGATTTGACTATTATTTATAGCAGGTTGCATAACCACATAGAGACTCTCTCATGATATAATCTTCACTACTGCTCAACATCCCATTGAACTCAAGCATCAAGCATACATTCTTAAGACAATGATTGATAGAACCTATCACCATTTTGATCTGGTAGTGAGTGACAATCAGAGCTATAAAAAGTCAACACTTGAACACAAATATGCATACACGTACATACATACACACGCACGCACGCACACACACACACACACACACATGCACACAGAATCAAGCTCCTCCATTCAAGCATTCTCATCCCACTCATCTCTCTTCCTTCTATCATCCAGGCCCTACTCTAATCATTATACCCATTCCTTACTTTCCATAATATCAGCCCACTGGAATTCCCAGCTTGTTTACAAAGGGAACATTATTGGCATTATTCGTGCTAGTCTAGGAGGGTATGCAAATGCTGTGGATACTCCACCTTACTCCTGACCCAACAAATGAAAAATTCATACATTATCTATCAACTAATTCTACCCATTAAGATATCGGTTGACCAGTGTTGTAGCAGAAGACACTTGCTCAAGGTGCTGCACTGTGTAACTGAATCCATACTCATGTGGTTGCAAAGAGAACTATCTGATCATACAGCCATATCTGTACCTACACACACACATTATGATTGACACTGATTAGAAATTAGGTGATAAAGTATACAAAATACCTGCTTTTACACAGGTATGGATTGGATGAGTTTGCAAATTATTATTCAGAAAAAATTTAATCTAAATATGCAAACATATTTAGTAATGTTTAATCACTGCTGCCATTCTACTCTATGTCAGTAGTTTTAGCAATAACTTGTACTCACTATAATTTATTGATGGAAGAGATGATAAATCTGTGGAATTATCTTTGTGTGACATTCGAGGTATCGATTTCATAAATGTTAAATTTAGATACATTTAGTCAATGGAGCTAGAATATTCCCTTGGAACAAAAATACATACTGATATATAGAAATACTGTTACGTTATCCTTTGTTAATAAAGACAAAGCAACTGGATAATTATTTACAGAGCTAATGTTAAATGTTATATGGAACTAAAAATATAAGTAAAGATCTATGTCATTTTTATTTTGTTCAATCTGTTTCTGCTGCAACTAGCAAGAATATTTGGAATAAGTTCACTGAATTTAATGTCATGTCCTGAAATATCTGAAGTTATTATATGAAGCCTAATGGCTATATGATTAAAGTATTTTTCTGCTGACCAAATGGTTAGAGTTCAGATCTCACTATTACTACTTGCTGTGCACCTGATTGAAGTATCTAAATGTACTGGTTCCCATTTGTCTAACTCTTTAAAACAAAGGGATAAAGGGATAAAGCTCTTTCCCAAGTCATATACATGCATACAGCTAGTTTTCTGATTCTGTGGCATATATGCTCCCTTCCCAGATGGGTTGCCTGTGCATTGCAGGATTATTCAATTTTACTGAGTGGACTGGAGCAACACATCACCTGGTTCAGGTATCAAGACCATAATCTTACAATCATGATCACAACACCCTAATCAGTAAGCCACATGCCTCCACGTTAAAACACAGGATTTACTCTTATTTCACATTCAAGCAGTAACAATGTAATCCAACTGTTATGACAATAATTAAGCTTTCCAGAACCCAACACTCCACAATGACCAACATATACATTACAGTATATGCATTCAACATGATAACTATATATGCTTCCAAACATTATAGCCCATAAAGCAACATAAATACAACTCTCATTCACAACCATATATAAAAGCGGTGGTAACTACAAAGGTCCATCTGTCCATTCATTCTGTACTTACATAACCCTTCCAGATTTCCTTAAAACAATTATGCAAACACACATGCATTCACATAATTTAACCATTCCCCAGATATAACTGCTCTAACAAGGAAGCCTGTATGTGATAACTCAACCTGCCAAAAATAGTAGCCAAATTTTGATCAACCTGATCAAATTTTGATACTGCTATCTTCCAAAAAGCCACATAAGTTAAGGTAATCTAGGATAAACAATTTCTGTAATAAAGCAAAATAGTCAGAGTTTGAATGTCTTAGTCATGGGACTAATAAATCAAGGATGAATTTGTATTAACCAACAACTTCTTTAACCTTATATCAAATGTATGACTTTAAAAAAAATACTGGCTGAATGTAGCCACTTACTAAATCCACCATTTTTCTCTTACTAGAAATACCAAAGACATCACCTACACTTGCATAACAAAATAAAAATACTGAAAATGCATGATTACCTGGATCTACAAAGAGTACTGATTGTAATTGCAACAAGCCTCAATCACTATGCTGAGATACACAACACAAATAATCCATGCAGAGGTGCAGCAGTTGCCACTTTCTGATGAAACTCCTCATTTTCTATGCCTCTGCTGTTGCTACCACCAGTACCTATAAGCTAGGGTAAATGGCACCCAAGGCAAGCCTCAAAATTGCACCCCCACCCAGGCAAAAAGTGAAAACTCTCATAGAAATGACATAATTAGAAAATGATCTTGGTCAAAATTATGCCCCCCTCAAAGTGCTGCCCAGGGCATGTGCCTTGTCTGCTCCACCCTAGCTATGCCCCTACCTATAAGCATACAGAAACTGACGGGACAATGAAGACAATGAATGTCTAGACTGTAACATTGCACTTCCATACAATTAACCTCTACATGACATAATGGGAAGTATTTCTCCCACTTGTATAGATATATGGTAGATATGATTAGCTGATTACATATGCCTTAGGTTTGACCAGATAAAAACAGCATTATTTTAAGGATATATATTCTTCATGCAAGCATGCAAAAAAAGACATAAAACAACACCAAAATATTTGTGCTTAAAAATTGATAAAATGTTTTCATTTCCACCACGTCCATCATCATCCTCATTACTACTACTGCTGTTACCAACCACCAGAGACATCAGTATTGTTATCATTCAAATGTTTATATTTTTTATGGTTAAGTTAGTTCAAGGATTTTAAAATATTGCATCTCATCTTATCAGTAAAAGTTAGTGTTCCCAGATCTAAAGACTTCTTTCTGGGTTTTCCTTTTGTTTATCTATATTTTAACTACATTCAACCATAAATTCTCAACACATTTTCATGCAATTGCATCATCTATTCACACTACATATCCATACTGATGAAAGGTCTCTCTCTCATTCTCTCTCTCTTGCATACACTGATTGATGCTTCTGATACTCAACTACTTTTTCAAATGCTTTAAATCAATCTTTTAAGTTAACATCACACATTTAAGACATGATACTAGATGAATTCATTTCACATACTTCTAGCTTTTACATTTATAGTCCATGTTTTACAGGGAAACATTAATTACATTTCTTGAACAAACTTCATATGATTTACTTTTTGCATGGGAAGAAATACCTTTTGTTTTGTTATCGTTGAATAGCTGTGATGCCTTCTGCTTGAACAGGTCTGTAGCATAGAAGAAGCCAACTAAATGATTAAGATCAACCTAGAAGTCCAGAATCTAGAGATAAGTAAATATAAGATGTTCTGTATATCAATGAGGGCAGAACTTCAGTATTTAACCAACATTGTAAACATAGCAGCCTTGTTTTTATTGTTGGGTGGGTTGTCATGAAATTTTATAACTTAAAATAGGAAGCTTATTTTTAAAGATAATAGGGTGTTTGTTAAGGAAGTGTTAGCTGCTACCCTGAGATTATCAAAAAATAGATACACAATCCATTGCAAAGTTATAGAAAAGAATTTGTTGCCATGAAGTCGGAGTTCTCAAAATTTCAATTATATTTGATTATATCAATTGAATAGTTTTTTAATGTCTGAGGTATTACTTAATTAATTGAAAATTCATATCAGAACATTTTCGTGACAATAATTAGTTAGTATGTTAAATACTAACATACAAGATATTATTAGAAATACTAAATTTACATGAAGTCTTTAAATCTGTGTTAGATCTAACTTGGAAATATTGTCGAACTGTCAGTTTAATTGAATCTTCAGTTGTCAAGTGCAATAATACATCTTACTCTTCAGCTGAAACTAATATTTGGTTCTTCAAATATGTATTGGAAAGCATGAATTTCCATTATATGACTATCTGTCATTTTATATATATTTAGTATTATTTTGAAATTGTCTGGCTGGTGTATCAACGAATCTAGTATAAAACATTCCTTCTGTGTTCTGGGTTCAAGTCACATCTACTTAATTTAAACATTTGAGTTTGTTGTTGTGTAGCCTTACATTAGCTCAAAGTGACCTGAGTTATGGTACATAATTTGACTGTAAAATTGAAAAGTTCAACCCACAGATTTATTGATCCATGTATATGTGTGCATGTATATGAATATCACTGTATTGACCAAACTCTCAATGTTGTTAAACACTGTTGATCACAATGCACTTACATTGTTGTAGCTTTCAAATGATGTCACTCTGTTGCCCAAGCAGACAAGTTTATGGCATCTAAGTAGCTGAAATTATGATATTACTCCTATACAGAACGCCAGTCTGTTGCAAGGTATCTCACTTGCAGGTAGGTGAACTGATGTGTTTTGTTCAAGAACCCAACACACTGTCCTAACCAGGAACTGAAACCACAATCTTTCATTTATGAGTGCAGCCCCTAACCACTACACCACATACCTCTATATATATACACACGCACACATTTAATTAGAGGTTAAATTATCCTCATGAAGGGGCGGTATCATCCAATGAATTACTGGTTCAATACCTAATATTTGTTGTGAATAATAATGTTCATAAAACAATAGGTTTATATATAGATCAGGATGCTTATACCTGTCTCCTTTCATAAGCTCTTCCTCCCAGCTTTCATAACAATTTTTCTATCGTCTTGGCTTCACAGCCATCACCATTTGTTTTTACTATCTTGTTCTCACTGTCCTGTTCTTGTTACCACTTTCACCCTCAAAACATAAGGATAGACAAAATGCCACTAAGCATTTTGCCCAACATGTTGACAATTCTGCCAACTCACCACTTTTGTTATTGATAATATTAATAGATAATCTAGTGTCAGCTGTTGCCAGCTTAGTGATCTGATAAAGTGTACTCTATAAGATATAATGTTACATGCATCAGGATTGAACTAAAAATCGAGCCCTACTGTATGGTCTGTTGTGCATAATTAACAATATTTGGTTTGTAATCTACCAGTCTAAGTTTATAATCACAATGACCCTAAACCTTAACCTTTTAATAGACATTTTCATTCATTGATTATTTTAGCTGACAGCTCAATATTCATTTACCTTGCACCTTAACATTCTTTGGATCTTTTTGGTTTGAACGGCAGTTTTTTCTAGCGGTGTCATATGAAATTGTCACCCATAGTTATGACCCTAGTATCGATCTATTGCATTTCAATCTGTTTTAGAGTTAGGGTTAGGGTGGGGGAAGAGTATCTTTTTTTCTTCACAAATGTAAATAAACCCAATCTGTTTCTTAAACGAGGGACATATTCATACGGCACAGAATGTTTTTTACCTCAATAGACGTCAGTGATTTGTTGAAATTGCCAAAATTGAAGAAAAAAACAACAAATATCTTACAAACTATAGAATTTTCTCAATAAAGCCAAGAGAAAAAGATGTTTTATAAACACATTCTACCAGTATACGAAGTTTAAAATTTTTTAGTTACCTAGAAATTATGTTAAAAACTGCTGTTCAAACTGAAAAGATCCCATTCTTTTACTATATACCGTTAATTCTTTCAGTGATGTCTTCATATTATATCATGTCTTAACATTCTTTCACCTGATTCATTCACATTCCTTTACTGCTCACTTTAAACATTCTTTTACTTAACACCATAACATTCTTTTACTTGATATCTTAAAATTCTTTTACTCGATATCTTTGTGATAACTGCTGTGTATCTTCAACAATTCTCCCTTTACAACAATTTCGTAGAAACTTTGTCATTAAATGCATTTTAATTTTGCCTCTCTCTCTGTTTCTGAATCACAACTATCCATGGGATCACTGCTTATCTCCAGTTTCCATGAGAGCATGAGAGACAAAAATTTCTTGATCTTATAGCAAATTGTCCTTTATGTGGGGGTTGGAGATTGAACTCTGCACACTAAGTCAATAAATCCCAATCACAAAGTAATTCAATTGTTTACAGTGGGGAATTATATCACCTTCAGTAACAACTTGTAGCTCTGGAGATTGTGCTATAGGGAGTAGATGTCTTGGCCATGACAACACAGTACATCTGAATGGGCTTGTCTACTGGTTACTTGATATTCAATTGACTTGGCTATTGAGACTCATACTAATCCCTTTTTTAAAAGCAGAAAATTCCCATCAACTGATATCACTGAAAATCCCAACCATTTTGCTTTTCTCTATTACCCTTTTACTTGTTTCAGTCATTTGACTGCGACCACGCTGGAGCACTGCCTTTAGTCAAGCAAATCGACCCCAGCACTTATTTTTTGTAAGCCTAGTACTTATTCTATCAGTCTCTTATGCCGAATCGCTAAGTACGGGGACATAGATGTAAACACACCAGCATCGGTTGTCAAGCGATGTTGGGGGGACAAACACAGACACACAACCATATACATACATACATACATACATATATATATATATATATATATATATATATATATATATATATATATATATATACACACATATATACAACGGCTTCTTTCAGTTTCCGTCTACAAAATCCATTCACAAGGCTTTGGTCAGCCTGAGGCTATAGAAGAAGACATTTGCCCAAGGGGCCATGCAGTGGGACTGAACCCGGAACCATGTGGTTGGTAAGCAAGCTACTTACCACACAGCCACTCCTGCACCTTTTGTAAAGAATTATTAATCCTAACATAAGGTAGTAGGTTTTTGTAGTACGGTTGGAATCCACAACCTTATTTCAGTTCATGTCAGAAACTAATTTAATTCAATTACACTGTTACTGACCTTCAGAAAGACATGAAACTCACAAAATTTCATACAAACATTGCTAGGTATGTATAAGTTACAAATCCATATTTCAGTGTAAATTATAGATATTGAAACACCCTATGTTTCCCTTTAAAAGATTTCTGCATTCAAGCTTCTGTAAGAGACTGCTGTGCTGTTTCTAAAGATATTGCTATAGGCCACACTTAGTATAAATGCATGCATACATATGTATATGCATGTATGTATGCATATATGTATGTACACATATATGTATGTACGCATGTATATATGTATGTAAATATTCATGTATGTATGTACACATGTATATATGTATGTACGCATGTATGGTGGAGGTGTGGTTGATGTAAATATCTGTATGGTTGGGGAAAGTGAAAGAATAAGAGTGATTTAGGAAAGAGTTGTTAAGTGGCAGTACAGAAAGAGAAGAGATATGCTGTATAACAGACCTGTAGGTAGATCAGAAAATAAGTAGATTATGTACAGGCTGGAAGAGTGAGTGTAAGAGGTTGAGAGAGAGAAAGAGTGAGAGATGTATAGTGACAGCGATAGTTATCTGAGGTATTGTAGCAGTGGCTATAGTAAGTGGGGATCAAAGATGGGAGGGGAGACCTCCAACAGCAGACATGATAGGGTAATGAGAATGACAGCAGATAAGAGAGTGTTAAAAATAATGTAACGGTAGTTCTTTAGGTAATTATAAACAGTTATATTTTCACCAGGAATGTGTGAATGACTGAGTCTACAGGGTGTTGAGCAAGTGGTTGAGACAGGCGTTGGTAATTTGTTTCACTACCACCAGAACTGTTAAATGTTCAAAGCCAAGAAACATAGCCCTCAAATATTCAGTTCACTAGCTGAGTGATAAAGATCAATAGAGTAAGTGGTAACAGCAACACTATATACTTGGTCAGTGGTTTACTTGCTTGTAGTGCTAAGTTCACTTCGCTCATACAGAAACAGTTGTAATATTTTGGACATTCTGAGTTCAAATTCTACCAAGGTTGACTTTGCCTTTCATCTTTACGGAGTTGATAACATAAGCATCAGTTGAGCACTGGGGTTGATGTCATTCACTTACCCACTTACCCAAAATTGTACAAAAATTTAAAACTAAAAATTCAGCATCCTGCCCAGGGACAAATTTTACTCTTATTCAATTGATACCCATAGAATACTCAAAAAAACTAAGTCATATGTACTAAGCTATGGGACTCTTGAAGTTCGTGAAAGGTTTTACCATTACCACCACCACTATAAGTGCTAATATTTCCTCCATAATATCATTGCAAATCGCAATGCTATTGCCATCAATTCTTTGATCACTATGAATATCCTCATTTGTTCAGCAAGTCTACTGTTACCCCTCACTGTAGCTATTATCATAAGCTCTAACATCACCACTTCCAAGATTTCCATCATCCCAGCTATCAATACTAACTCTATCACTTCTTCCACTACTACTCTTACTACTAACACCATCATTACTACCACATTCATTAATTTGAGAAAATCACCAGAAACAGTATCAACAACAACAATAAAAATACTGCTTTTAGAGTCAGCACTTACATATTATTGATGACAGTAACAGCACCAACACTACTTCAACTACTTTGTTCATTACTCCTGTGTATTGAAGCATTCGCCACCACTACCAACAAATGTACTAACCACATCACTGCAATAACTACCACCATCATCAACATTACTAGCCTCCTCCAGTACTACTACTACCACTACTACTACTACTACTATACTACTACAACTACTACTACTACTGCTGCTGCTACTACTACTACTACTACTACTACTGCTGCTGCTACTACTACTACTACTACTACTAATAATAATAATAATGATAATAATAGAACCACCACTCCCCATCACCATCAATATCATCACCACCACTATAACTATCACTACCAGCACCACCACCACCACTATCATCATCACCAGCACAACCATCACCAACACCACTATCATCATCATCATCACCACCACTACCATAAACACCACTACTATCATCACCATCATCACCACCAAAAGCACCTCAGCACCAACACCAGTACCTCTATCATATCACCAGATACCTTCAGCATCAAGATGATTACTATCTCCGTCTTCATCATTGATAAAACTATCTCAGCACAGTTTCATGTATCAGGTTACTTGGTAGATACACAAGTGCATACATAGTTGCATAAAATCAGGATGGCTGCAGCAGTTTACATCAGGGTGCAGTGCATATGGACAGTAAGCTTATATATCACAGACTGTTAAAATTAGAGATGTTCCTTGTCTCTGAATGTACTATCATTGGAAGTTATATATTAATAGAAGCTAGTTTCATATGTATGTTTATATATGCGTAAATAGATAAGTATATGTAGGTATATATTTATGTGTGCGTATTTGAGTGTTTGTATGAACAAATACATATCTAGACATATAATAAAATGCATGCATATATGTATATATATCTACATAAATAAATAATATGTACATGCATAAATAATATGTATGTAAGAATGTATGTATTTATGTATGTATGGAAATATATGCATCCATATATCTATATATGAATATATCTTTCACTTTCCACCTCTCTCTCTCTCACTTTCTCTGTCTCTGCCTGTCTGTCTGTCTGTCTGTCTGTCTCTCTCTCTCTATATATATATATATATATATGTGTGTGTATACATGCGTATATGTGTGTGTATGTATATATATGTGCATATATTTAAATATATATGTATATATGCAATGTATACATATGTACATGTGTGTGTGTGTGTGTGTGTATGTGTTAGACATGACAGCAAACATTAAAGCAAGACAAACATCTCAAGTCGTATACAATATTATTATAGGAAGAAATTCAAAATCTTACAGCTGTTTCTGGGATATCCCCAAGTATGGATATTCCATCATCAGAGACAAATAGGGAAAAAAATAGGGAAAATGAGAATGGTATATATTAATGAGATGACGACATAGAGAAAGGGAGTGAAAGATTAAGGAGATGGAAGAAAAAGAAGCATAAAAATTCCTAGTTCATCATTCCTATTTCAACATTCCAGTTATTTAGGTCTCTGTACAAAATTCTTCATGGTAAAAATTTCAATTCCTTGGATGACGCAAAAAAGATACCTTGATGAATTCTTTGCCATGAAACCACCTCAATTCTGAGAAGAGGGTATTTTCAAGTTAAAGGAAAGATGGAGACACATTGTGCAACAAAATGGTTCATATTTGGTTGATTAAAAATGTAATAGCAAGTATTTATTGACCTTCTTCTTTCCATTGGCACAAACTTTCTGGACAACCCAATATCAACATCATCATCATCATCGTTTAACATCAGTTTTCTGTGCTACCACTGGTTGAACAGTTCGACCGGGGTCTGGGAAGCCAGGAGGCTGCACCAGGCTGCAGTTTGATCTGGCAGTGTTTCTACAGCTGGATGTCCTTCCTAACGCCAATGACTCCGTGAGTGTAGTGGGTGCTTTTTATGTGCCACCAGCACAGAAGCCAGTCAAGGCGGCACTGGCATGGCCACGTTTGGATGGTGCTTTTTATGTGTCACTGGCACAGGTATCACAACTACTATTTCCATTTGATATTTATTTCGATGTTCATGTACTTGACTCAATAGGTCTCCTCAAGTACAGCAGGTTGTTCTGCAATCCAAGGTACTTTGAATGGGCTGGGGCTATGCGAAACTGGTGCAGGAAGCAGCCCGGTTCTTTGCAGTCACAGAATATCTCCAGAGATCTTGGTCCTTCATCATTGCCTCTGTGAAGCCCAATGCTCGGAGGTCATGCTTGACTACCTCATCCCATATCTTCCTGGGTCTACCTCTCCCCCTGATACCTTCAACTGTTTGGGAGTGGCACTTCTTCACACATCTCTCCTCATCCATCCGCAGTACATGACCATACCATCGCAAGTGTCTCTCTTGCACACTACATCTGATGCTTCTTATGTCCAGCATTTCTCTCAGGGTGCTTATACTCTGTCGTGCATGTACACTGACATTACACATCCAGCGGATCATGTTAACTTCATTTCTTTCAAGTCTATGCATGTCCTCTGCAGTCACAGCCCATGTTTCACTACCGTGAAGCATGGCAGTTTGCATACATGCATCATACAATCTACCTTTTACTCTGAGCGAGAGACCCTTTGTCGCCAGTAGGGGTAGGAGCTTTGCCCAGGCTATTCGTATTCTAGTGGTGACACTCTCTGAGCATCCGCCTCCACTACTAACTTGGTCACCTAGGTAGCGTAAACTATCAACTACTTCTAGTTTCTCCCCCTGGGGTGTGATGGAATCTGTTTTCTGAGTATCTGTGGTGTCTATTGTCCCTGTGCATCTGCCACACATGAAAGCTATCTTATCAGTTAATTTCCCTTTGATGTTGCTGCACCTCTTATGCATCCATAGCTTACACTGGGTACATCTTATGGAGTTTATGCATATATATGTATATATATGTATATATATATATATATATATATATATATATATATATATATATATATATATGTATGTATATATATATATATGTATGTATATATGTATGTATATACATGTATGTATGTATATATATGTATATATATATATATGTATGTATATATATGTATGTATATATATATATATATATATATATATATATGTATATTTATGTGTATATTTATGTATGTATATATGTATGTATATGTATGTATATATATATATATGTGTGTATATATATATATATATATATATATGTATGTATGTATGTATGTATATGTATGTATATGTATGTATATATGAGGACAGCTGATATCTTGAGTACTGAGGCAATGGTGCACAGGCACCAGTTATGTTAGACTGGACACCTTGTTAGAATGAAGTGTAGCAGGATTCCTAAGCAGATGCTATATGGGGAACTTTGAATGGAAAAAGACCTTAGCAGAAACCAAGTCTGCAATTTAAGGACAGAGTCAAGTTTTCATTGAAGGCTTGTGGTATGTAGGAGACTAACTGGGAGAGCAATGCCTGTCATCACCACAGATAGAGGAGGTAGGGTAAGGAGGGGGTCGACAATTTTGAGAGAGCACATATTCTGCATGAAGAACTTAAGCATGTTAGAAAGCGCACTGCTGGTGTACTCTTCTATTTGTAGTTTTACAAATGAGACAACTTTTTCAGTATATTTGCTACATTCTCCATGCATATTTACATATACTGAGAGATGCATGACTTTGGAGAGTTTTAACTCTTTCTAGCAAACAAGTGCATATTGTACACTAATTTTTAATATATATTTTGCATATTTTGCCTATCTGGTTATGCTTGCTGGCCACTTTATCATTATGTTTTCAAAGATAATGATAACCTACTTGAATTTTGTATATATATATACTTAATGGTAATTAAAAACAACACCACAATCACAACTGATATTTATTACAAAAGCACAGATACACACCATTGCCTAAATTTCAAATCATGCCAACCAGCACACACAAAACACAACATCCCGTCCTGTCATCACCACAGATAGAGGAGGTAGGGTAAGGCGAGGAAAATTAGTGCTATAGTTGATGATCCAAATACCAGAAGCACTTGACTTATAGAACTCAAAGGATTTCTGCTCAAGCAACATTACCCTCACCTACTTATAGAAAATAGCATACAATGAGCAAAAGAGGTGCCTATAGAACAACTTGGAGTAACACAAAAAACACAAACCCATCAAAGGAACACAATACCATTTCTAGTAACACACAATCCACATCACCAAAACATTTTTAACAGCATCAAAACAAATTTGCTAGTCACAAAACAAAATGAAGAACTAAAAAACATAATAACTAATCAAACACTTATCTTAAGCAAAAGGTAACCACATAACCTAAAGAAACTATTTACAAAGGCAAAATTCAACATGTACAACTGGGACGACACATTCACAGAATCCAAGTGTAATGATTACAAATGTGGAATGTGTCAATACATGCATCCAGGTAGATCCATTAGAACAAAAGATGGACAGATTTTCACAAATGCAGGAATGAACTGCAAAAGCAGAAATTTGAACTATTGCATTAAATGCCTGAATTGCAAGGAATTATATATAGGCAAGACAAGGAATGCATTTTCAGAATGTTCACAAGACCACAGACAACAAATCCAGAACTCTAATGTTCGCCAAATTCCATTGAGTGAATGTATAGAGACATGTGGTCAGAAAATGTTTCTAATTTTTCCTTTCCACAAATTATTTGACACAAAACAGTCTAGAAGAAAGATAAAAGAAAAACGGTTTATTTAAATATTCAAACCTGTTCTGAATGGAAATAACAGCAATAATATAACAGCCAGTTAATGATGTGGATTAATAAGTATAAACAAGTTACAGAATATTGGTATGCCTGGCAAACCATGATGTTTAAGAGCATGTGAATTGATCAAAAAAATATTCTAAAAACTCAGCTGATTGGAGTGTTCTATGAGGTACTAAAGTTGTCAAGAACTCAACTGTTTGTTATACACATTTGAAATCTGATGAGTACACTATGTATGAAAGCGTCAATTTTATTAAAATACCATAATAAAAAACACAAAATCCAGACTATGCTTTAACTTTATTCAACTGATATATTATTCTATACACATTCACACAAAATCAAAACAAAATATATATGCATGCCATCCGTTCGTGTCCGTTGGCAGCCTCGCCTGGCCCCCGTGCCGGTGGCACGTAAAAACACCATCCGTTTGTAGCCGTTTGCCAGCTCTGTCTGGCACCTGTGTAGGTGGCACGTAAAAAGCACCCACTACACTCACGGAGTGGTTGGCGTTAGGAAGGGCATCCAGCCGTAGAAACACTGCCAGATCTGACTGGGCCTGATGAAGCCTTCCGGCTTCACAGACCCCAGTTAAACCGTCCAACCCATGCCAGCATGGAAAACGGACGCTAAATAATGATGATGATGATGATATATATACAGGATGTGATAGTTAAAGTGTTGCCATTGTATATTTTTAATTTTGCATATGTGCATTGTTTTTAATTTTCTCAGTTACTAGTCAACACTAGTAGGATCAGTTGGGTCCCATCTGTGAGAAAAACAGCACTATGACACAATTCATTCTGCCAGAAATTTGGAACTGACCTACTGTACTGCTTGGCATTTGTACAGAAAGCTCCAATATGAATATTTGAGAGTGTTTAGGTGTCAATTTGAGGATAGTGCAATCTGAGGACATGTACTGAGAGTGATAAAAACCAACCATTCAGTCATCATGGTATTTGAAGTGATCACTAGTGATGGTGACATTATGCCTCCACACAGCCTCAGACTCAACACAGAAGCCTGAATCAAGTGCCTAGAGGAGGTAGTGCTGCCCTGGGTCAAAAGGGTGGCTGCTGGAAAACCCTATGTCTGACAGCAAGACTCTGCACACAAGCAGGAGACCCCAGTCATGGCTGTCAGAAAATTTTTGCAACCACTTCACCCCTAACATCTGGCCATCTAACTCCCCAGACTGCAACTCCTTTGGTTATAATGTGTGGGATACAGTTGAGCATGAGACCAACAAAACTCCTTGTAACACCAATGATGAGCTGAAGGCAAGTATTATGGCAGTATTCAACTTAAACAAGGAAACTATCCAGGAGAGTTTCAGGAGATCCAGAAGTCGTGTGGAGGCCATGGTTGAAGGCAGTGGTGATTTATTGAATAAATTTATTCTTTTGTATTTCAAGATATTTTTATGTAATTTTAATAAATATATCTGTTAAAATGAGATGTCAGTGTTATTTTCATTTTTGCATAACTTAAACAACATTTTATTCACTGCACCCTGTATATATATATATATATATATATATATATTCATATAGCTGGTGAAAGAGTGACCAATGATTTCACTTTTACAATCTTTCCTTTCCACAAACTACATGGCTCAAGGGAGGTTGGAAGAAAGATAAAAGAAAAATGATTTATTAAAATGTTCAAACCTGTTCTGAATGGAAACAACAGCAATAATATAACAATCAGTTAATGATGTGGATTAATAAGTATAAACAAGTTACAGAATATTGGTTTGCTAAATACATTTCTGCTCTATGCTTTAGAGTGTGCTTCTTTTTTGGTTATGATACATTAACAATATATATACAGGGTGCGATGGGTAAATTGATGCCATTTTATATTTTTAATTTTGCACATGTGCCTTGTTTGTTTTTGATTTTGGTTGATTGGGCACCATCTTTGAGGAAAACAGCACCATGATTTAATTCACTTTGCCAGGAATTTGGAAACAACATGCTCTATTGCTTGGCATTCATGCTGGAAGCTCTAATATGAACATTTCAAAGTGTTTGGATATTAATCTGAGGATGGTGCAATCTGCAGACATGTACCAAGTATGATAAAAATCAAACATCCAGCCAGCATCATGCTTCCATTCATCTTCTCACATGACCTCAGATTCAACATGGAAGCCTACATCAAGTGCCTGCCAGGAAGAGCTCATGCTGTCCTGGGTCAAGACAAGAATTGCTGGAAGAGGCTATGTCTGGCAACATGACTGTGCACCATGCCACACAAGCTGGAGAACCCATTCATGACTGTCAGACAATTTGTGACCACATTACCCCTAACGTCTGGCCATCTAACTCCCCAGACTGCAACCCCCTTGATTAATGTGTGGGACACAGCTGAGCGAGAGACCTACAAAACTCCTTGTAACACCAAAGATGAACTGGAGGCAAGCTTTGGTGCCAAGCTACCCTCAATAATAATAGTAACAACTTCTTTGATATAACCATGGGCTCCTCTGACTTCGCTTTGGTTGTAGATCCGGTCAGACTATACCTCCTCCAGTAACTCCACATATATTTTCCTAACATCAAGGGGAATTTGTATAGGGATGATGCATTGTTGGTTACTATAGGCCTAACTAAATCCATATTAGAGAAGACTAGAAAAGATTTACATAAATTCTTTGCTAATTTCAATTTATCTATAGATTTAAAATCTTCACTATACTACCCCTACCATAAGCCTAATCAATACTTCAGATACATTAGCACAAACTCTAATCACCATAAATCTACCTTTGATAGTGTAATCAAAAGCATATCTATTCAGATATTTGATCTCTCATCTATGGAGGAAATCTTCAATCACCATGCTACATACAACCAGGCACTAGCTGCTAGCAGCTTTTCCCAGCAAATTAAATTCATAGCTAACACTAGGGTTAAAAAACACACATGTAAACTCAGTTCCAGTGGGACATGCCCCACTACTAGACATATTAACCCATCCACTATAGACAGACAAAACTAAAACCCTGCTAGAAACCTAGAAGGACCATGTGTGAGACGCTCTCATTCACCCTGTGCTCAGCCCTATAACACTCAATCAAAATTCAAACTGATAAACAACAATGAATCCTACAACTCTCCTCAAACAAATACTGTAGATTATATTTCCTTTATATTGCCTAATAAACATGGGGAAAGGCCAATTCTCTGGTTTACGCTCCTATTCACTTTAAACGTTAAGAGCTTAGCCAAAATCTTTTTTCAAATAGTAGACTCTAACTTCCCACATCTCCATAAGTACCATTCAATCTTCAACAGATCTACTCTGTAATTATTCCACTCCTCTCCACCCAATATAGAACCTATTGTTACCTCTTCCAATAAGTGTAAACTTAATTCCTACTACCTATATATATATATATAATTACGGTAATTCAAAATGTGACTGCATGTGTACCGTTGGTGATTATTTTTCCTCTGTCTTCCCTTCCTTGGATCTTTCCTTTTCCTATGTTTCTGACGAAGAGCTCTGCTTGAAACGTTAAACCCTCCTTCTTTCCTGAGCGTCCAATAATACTATACTTGTTCCCCGTCCTCGCGTTGTTGTGTTTTCTCTTTGTGTTTTCATGTTTGGATTAACTATATATAATCCTAACATGGGTCAATACAGTGAAAACACTAACACCGAACATGATAGTATATACCACACCCATAACCCTAGCACTATAACCAGTATAACCAGGATACAAGCATGTCCACTTCCAAGGTAGGTCAGAGTACAGCTAAAACGAATGTTAATGCTAATAGCACTACTAATGCTAATAATTCTAATACAATCAGTACTACCACTACACTAATACTATTACTATGACTAATCATAATAATAATAATAAAACAAGCCAATCCCCTAATACCACCCTAAACTTTAACTTGTCCATAAATGGTACAGCATCTTCCCAATCCACAACTAACCTACATAAGACAGATAGTTGCAACTGCCAGTCCAGGACCAAATGCCAACTGCATAAGGTTTAACATAGTATACAAATGCATTGTCCACAACATATAATTCTACTAGCTACTACATCAAGTCTACTATTAATTTTAAACAGAGATATTCTGCACATCTAAACTCATTTAAATATGAAGAGCATAGCAAATCCATGTCCTTAGCCAACCACATACACCATCTGATAAATAGGAGAGTATCATATAGGATATCCTGGGCTATAATAGATTCTGGCTTACTAAGGCCAGTGCTCTACATGTAGACTCTGTCTGAAAGGGCCTTCCAAATATTAATTCATAATTTGCCACAATTACTCAATAAACAGCATGAAGCATTTTCTACAAGCAAGCATAAGTTCTTTTGCACCTGTAGATTCTTCCATTGATCCAAATGCAAGCAAAACCAATGCACATAACACTTGCCTATATGCATCCATGGTCATTACAATATATGTACGTTTTTCCTTTCCTTTTCTTCTCTATCAACATAAGTATCTGAGAAGCTAGCTAGCTTTAATTCATAAATTTTTAATTTCTAACTTTCAATTTTAAATTTTTAACTTAACTTTTTTAATTTTTAATTCTTTAATTCGTATCCTTTATCCATTTAATTGTAATTTCATCCTATTTATACCCCTTAAGCTTGGTATCTATTTTTAACTATTCCTACTGGCCACTCGCCACACCCAATCTAGATTCCATCTATTTAATAAGCATAAATATCTTTCCACTTTCACTTTATCAAAACCTTTATATGCCAACTGTAGAAGAAGGATTAATGAAAATGCTTTAGCTTGAAAGTTTTGGCCATACTGAAGCACTGCCAATTGGTATAGCTACATTTTCATTAATCTTTTTTTACTAGTTGGCATTTGGTGAATGAGGGAGCTTGATGTTGCAGCTCTAAATTATACAAACACATGTATACATATTCTTATATTCTTTTTTTTTTCTGTTTCAATTATCTTGACTATGGCCATGCTGGAGCACCACCTTTAGTCAAACAAATCAACTCCACGACTCACTCTTTGTAAGCCTATTACTTATTCTATCGGTCTCTTTTGCCAAACTGCTAAGTTACAGGGATGTAAACACACCAGCATTGGTTGTCATGCGATAGTGGGGGAACAAACACAGTCACACAAATCCTCTCACAAGGCTTTGTCAGCCCGAGGCTATAGTAGAAGACACTTGCCCAAGGTGCCATGCAGTGGGACTGAACCTGGAACCATATGGCTGGGAAGCAAGCTTCTTACCACACAGCCACTCTTATATACACATGTGTAAGTATGTATATATGTATACCAATCTCCCTCCCTCTCCCTACTCTCTCTCACTTCGGTCCACACTGTAAAATGGCTGGCATTTGAAAGACCATCTAGCTGTAAAAAACCATGCCAAAACAGACACAGAAGTATGGTGCAGGCTTCTGCCTGGCCAGCTCCTGTCAAACCATCCAACCCATGCCAGTATGGAAGGAGGACATTAAATGATGATGATATGTATATATATATATATATATATTTATATATATCTTATGCATTAAGGTTTCTTGTTTTGTTTTTTTTACCTACTCATCAAGTGTTCTTGAAGTAGTTATCTGAAAGAAGCACCCAGAAAATTATCCTCATTTAATTATTAATTACCAATTATGATTGAATACTACTTTTTATTTTGTTTAATATATAGTAACCAATGATCTCTTTTGAAGAAAAATCAGAACAATTAGACTAACATGCAAAATAATCTTTGAAATATTGAAGTGTATGACTTTAATAAACAAAGAATCTTTTCCTTTAATATTATTGACTGATGGATTATTTCCATGAATATTTGAAGATAAATTTCATGTTCATTCCCTCATTATAAATTGAAAATAATTATTTTTTATGTTTTCCTTTTAGTGTGTTTTAAATTATGGCATGGCATTTATTTTTCTGAAAATTAAGTCAGTGACCTAGTTTCAATTCTTAAGTGGAATTCTTTCATTGATATTAATCATTTCATCAATTCTTTTATGAATAAGATGTCATACATATAAGTTAAATATATGGAAAGGATTGTTGTCAGGTCACTTCAATCTATCCTTTATGCCTTAGATGCATAACTTCTTTGACATTCATTGAGTTCTGAAACATTTTAGCATTGTAAGAATTTTAAACTATCTCTTCAATACCTAGGCATCTTAGAGGTGTAACACTTTGTTCTACTACTACTACTACTACACACACACACACACATACATTTGTATCTATATATATATATTTATATATATATATATATATACACCCATGCCGGCATGGAGCACGGACATTAAACAATGATGACGACGACGACATACATACATACATCTATATACAGGGAGAGAAATGGTTTCTGTGACTATCATTTTGGTTTCAAATTTTGGCACAAGGCCAGCAAGATAGGGGGATGTCAATTTCATCAATTAATTGGTACTTACTTTATCAACCCCAAAAGGGATGAAAGACAAAGTCAATCTCAGTGGAATTTGAACTCAGAATGTAAAGACAGACGAAATTCTGTTAAACATTTTGCCTGGTGCAGTAACAATTCTGTCAGCTCACCACCTTAAATCTTATGTTGGAAATGCTCATGGATATGTTTCATTCTGGTATTACATGATATTGGTTGTTATGTATGGCTTTACATGAGTGTGCAAGGATAGACAGAGGGATATGTTGTTATAATCTTCAAATTAAAGACACTTTTTACCAAAAATGAAATACAAAATTGCAATATTTTTCTTTGGTTTATGATGAATAGATTAAACATTATTTTAATAACAAAAGAAGCTTCTAGCAATCTCCACACATTGAATTAATCAATTCATAGATTGCAGTTACATAAATAAACTTTAATCAATAAATCATAATGTTTTACTGTTCTAACTTGGTAGTATAGAATGTATTGTTTTGGCTGTATGTCATAATAACTGTACTTTTATTTAGAAATTAAGTTGGATATCAGAAAATAAAATATGCTATCTCATTGCTACTTGTTAATTTGTGATTAGAAGGACATTATTTTGTAAGAATATTATTCATCCTTTTCATATCTAACCAAATAAATAAGTGTTAAATTGTCTGATGAATGTTGTTGAGCAAGAGATAAGCTACTAGAAACTGAGGTTCATACATAGCTGTCAATTCCTAGTTGAGATCAGTTCACTCCATTATGCATTGCTATTGTTATTGAAAAAGGCTTGAACGTCACAGAATTTTATTCTCATCCTAAATAAAAATGTGCTGCCTTAATTTTAAATTTAAAAAAAAGCTATTAATTCATAAGCTTTGTTCCCAAATTTCCATAAATTTGGGTTAAAATAATTAACTATGTGGACTCTACAAGATTTCACTTCCTAATCATATAAAAATAATATACAAGTTTTTATCATCTAGCTAGACTTACAATTTTCTACTCAAGTGTCAGAAATGCTTTCACACTTCAACATCATTCATCCAATAAGCCTGTCAACATTGTTAGTGCCAAACCTCATCCTCTACACTACACATGACACAAGGGATGTGTTGTATGACTCTCTCATGAACATTGCAAGGGAGACCAAGCAAGCAAAACTGCATGGTGATTTCAGCACCAGAGTGTGTGCCAGCCATGATTCATGGCCAAGTTGCCTGAGGCAGCATAAATTACAACAGGCTATGATTGCTTGAGTTTCGCACAGTCCATGAACTATGTATCAACAACACTTACATCTAGAATACTTATATCTAGAATACAAAGTGTCTTGGAGACATCCTTACTCCAAACACTGGCACCAAATAAACCTGATATTTACAAACTGCTCCCATCAGAGAAACATGCTTATGACTCAATATTTTCAGAGTGCTGACTTCATAGTAGATCAGTCTCTGGTTTACTGCAAGTTGCCTCCTTGGAAGCATTCTCACACACACTGCTATTGCCACCATCACCTCCATGTTGTTTCATTTTGGATCAACCAGCCAACCAACCAACAGATCAGAAGGCTGCATGTTCGTATCAAGTTGGGGTCACCAATATTTAGCCACTTTTAGTAGCCTGTAAGTGTGTCTGGTAGTTGAACATGCGATGCTCAGCTAAATTAAATCTTCTAGTTCGGATGGCTGGTTGGTTGGTCAAAACCAAAACGACAGAGAGATGATGTATGTTCAGTCTGCTGGCTCATCGAGAGAACTTGCTGAACAGCCAGCGTTGACATGAGTGAATGAACTATGTGCCAAGAGAGCTCTAAAGCAAAGGAAAGAAAATTCTCTAGTGAGAAATGGTGACTGACATGCTTTATACAAATGCCAAACCAGAAGCAGAAGGAACCATTCCATTCTAACCAATCACAGAGAACAACAACAAACAAAAAAGGTGCAACCACACAAAGTCGACTGAGCCAACTTTGAAATGGAGAAATGTATATTTGCATGCAAGCCAATATCAAACACAGAGCTGCTACAACTTCTTAGCCACTCAGCCACACTTATACCTATGTATGTTTCTGTATATAATTGATGTAGACATGACATATAGTGTTATATACTTGTTTCTTCCAGAGCCATTAAAATCATAAAAAATATTATATAGAAGAAATGACGTGATCTGTGGCAAGTTAATTACTTTTAAGTTAACAAACTGTTTTTAAATTATTCACCTGTCATCATAAGCTATTGTTATCAACACTATTTCAACAAATCAAAATTTTTTTATTCAATATTCTAATGTATTATTGCTATGGTTGTTGTAAAGTTTTTTATGTAATTATTGTAAGATTATAATAATGTCATGTATAAATTGCATCTTAGCTATTGTTAGGCTATATCTAAGTTAGTGCAAGTCTTTCACTAAAGGACTAACAAACAAGGTGGGGCAGAGACGATGGACGTTTTTGAAATGTCTATTACTCAGCCCCAATGGTGTCCTGGCATTCTTTTTTCTTTTCAGGTGAAGCCATGGCACTGTAGACAATAGAGCATCGCATGTTTGCCTATACTGCTACATGAAGAGTAATGAGTCTGTCATAGCAGTTCAGCATGAGTTTCGGTGCCACTTCAGCATTCACCAAAATCAGGTTGTTCCCACCCATAACACAATCATAGGAGACTGGTGGGAGCGCCACAAATGGTTTAGACCTCGGAAAATGTGGAAGCCTTGATACAGAATCTGAATCGCTCTGCTCAGAGGTATTCCACTGAACTTGGCATTGGTAATTAATCAGTAAGGTGTATTTTGCATGAAGACCTGCATTTCCACCTGTACAAATTGGTCATTGGGCAACAGTTAAGACCATGTGACTACACACAGCAGCTTAACTTTGCACATCAGATGGAAGCCATTTTTGAGGCAAATGAGAACCTCATTTTCTTAATGAGTGATGAAGCTCATTTTCATCTCAATGGCATGGTGAATCAACAGAACTGTTGTTACTGGGCTCTTGAAAATCCAAGATAACTGCAAGAAAGACCATTGTTGCACAGCCCAAAATCGACGGTCTGGTGTGCTGTTGGAAAAGCTGCCATCATTCGTCCTTGCTTTTTGTTACTGTGACCTCTGAGCATTACATCGAGATGATAAGCAACTTCTTTGTGCCTGAATTACTATGAAAACGTATGCCAATCTTATGTGTGTAGTTTCAGCTGGATAGGGCAACAGCCCACACAGCCACAGAATCATTGAACGTTCTTTGCCCTCTCTTCAGTGACCACCTCATTTCCAGGTTTGCTGACATACCTTGGCTCCCTCGATCCCCTGATTTGTCTATGTGTGATTATTTCTTGTGGAAAAACCTCAAGGCATGTGTGTAAGTGCATACATGGGACAATTTGAAGGAAGCTATTCACGTGGAAGTCACCCAAATTGACTGAGCAATGCTGGAGCGAGTGGAGGCCAACTTCCAAGAATGCCTTCAGAAATGCATGTATGAAAACGGACACCACACAATAGATATTGTTTGCTACACTTGATTTCGACAAATGCCAATTCAGTATGAACACACTGATGTCAATAAAATTTGTTTGCAGCTAAAATTAATGATTTTGTGAATTTTTGCACAATGTCCATCCTCTCTGCCCCACCCTGTACTATAATTTTCATATTATTTCTCTGTACACATTCTATATTTCAACTCCTCAGACTTTAAACTATATACTTCCTATCCTTTGGTATAAGAAAGTAAGGAAAGTAGTTTTTTTTTAAACATCCAACATCTCATAAGAAGTATATTCTACAATTTCACAAGGGTGAATGAATCAAGGGTAAAATTTTGTAGATTATCCACGTTTTTGCTGTTAATCCTTTGGAATGATATAGTCCAGAAGTATGAAATACATGTGTGTAATACTTACTGAGTTTGAATTATTGCTCAGAAAGGCAGACGTTAAATGACAATGACGACAACAACGATGATGAAAGAGTTTTGAAATGTGGCACTCAGCTCCTGTTGTTTTTATGCTGGTGTTATGAGGTCAAGAAAAAATAGGTGGAAGTCAGAATAGGAAGAGTGTTTAAGGTTTAAAAGTACTTGTTTCCTTTTTTGTCTGACATGGTACAATCTCAAGAGAATACAAAGAAGAGAAATATTGAATATTTTTATATTTTTTTGCATATTTAATAAAGCTGATATAAATTTGAAGAAAGTTACAAAATTGTTTCAACTGTAGAATCATACAGGATAATAAGAAAGCACAAGAGATAGAAGTTAATAATTGGTTACAGATGCAAATTGCTATTAATTTTTTTCCTTTCTTATCAAAATAAACATAATAGCACTTTACTGTTTTCTATAACTGTCTATATAAGTATTTCTTCAAGAACTATAACAACATATAAAATCTACAATTTGTGACTGAAAAATAGAAAGATATTTAATATTAAGAAAACTTTCTTTGAATTCATTCTATGTCAAAGAGATTAAACCATTGAAAAATTGTTATAATCTAATTCTTGTCTGCTGTTTACTGTTGCACAAATTCAGATATTCAACCAACAGATATTTCCCTTGAGAGAGTTGCATAGAGTGAATTATGAATTACTTGCAAAACTGTTTACTTTATTAATTTTCCTAGGCTTCCAAGCAAACTTAGCTCAGAAAATTTCAGGCTATGGCATTTAATCAATAACATCACATGAAGTGGGTTCAGCCTTGTAAAAATGAAAGAAAGAAAGTAGAATGTGAAGACCATATCAAATATTAAAGTTACAAAAATAAAAAAAAATAACAATAATAGTTATTGATTCAAAAGACATTTTAATAATCAACATTCTTGCTTGTTTAGCAGCAAATCTTGTATTTCTTTTAGATGCACA
>NC_042999.1:95253124-95255624 GCF_006345805.1 Octopus sinensis
TGATGCAAAATACACATGCCGCAATATGCAGTCATACGCACAGATAGAAAAGGGAGGAGCCATGGTGGAGTTGCAATGTACATCCGAGATGACCTCACGCCCAGGTCCTGCTGTTCATATTCAAACTCAGTATGTGAAACTCAAATTGTACCCATAAGACAACTGAATATCGTCATATGCACTACATATCGCCCACCAGACGCCCCAAAACACTCAGGCATGTTTGAAGACTGCCTAACAAAAATAGGAGAAGTCCTCACCAACCTTGAACAGCACAACAGTGTATTCTTCATGGGTGACTTTAACCTCCCCAATGTGGAATGGCCTGGGGGGCAGATGCTCCCAGGGATGACACACCATCAGCAGGCACAGGTGGAGTCCCTGCTCCATCTCACAAATACCTCTTTCATGGAGCAAATAGTTCTGCAACCACACAAGGGCAGATAATATACTGGATCTCTGCTTTACAAACAATATGGATATTATCCATAATGTTAATGTGATGCCGACAATGATCTCGGATCACAACATAATAGAGCTGTCTATGTATGGAACAAAAGCCCCCGCAGACAAACAGCCTATACGAAGCACCCACCATCTCTCCAACTTAAACTTCATAAAGCCAACTGGAAGTCGATTGAGAAAGAGATCCTAAACAGGATTGGCCTGAATGTCTCTCCACACCGGACATAAACATGAAACACAAAAAACTTCATGTCCATAATACAAGCCATATGTGACAATATGTCCCAATGTGCCAGGGCCAGCACACACAAGAATAAAAAACAGGATCCCTAGAGAAAGGAGGATTCTTATGAGACGACGGACAAGGATTGCAAACCACCTGAGCAAGCACACCAAAAGTGGTGAGAAGTCTCGGCTCGAAAGAATGCTAATGGAAACTGAGAAAAGTCTACATCAGTCCCATGAAAGGAGAGAGCAGATAAAGAAGCTTGGGTAATAGAAATATAAAATCAAACCCTAAAGCTTTCTTTAAGTTTGCCAAAGAGACAGCCCACAGTGCACCAGAGATAGGACCTCTCTTCCAAAAAGATGGCTCTCACAGGAAATCCACGAGGATAAGTGAAATACTGAACGAACAGTTCCAAAGTGTGTTCACTACACCTCTAGGACACAGGCAAGTAAACAACCCAGAAGAATTCTTTGCCACTTTACCAGCGGCCAAAGAGACAAAAATTGAGTACATCAACATCGAAGAAGATGATATCACACTAGCCATTGATGAGATTGACACAAACTCAGCTGCTGGACCTGATGGATTCCCAGCGATCCTTCTCAAATCGTGCAAACGAGCCCTGCAAAACCGCTACAGCTTCTTTTTCAGAGCTTTCTTGCAAGTGGTAAGCTCCCAGTCAAACTGAAAGAGGGGGGGGGTAATATGCCCTATCCATAAGGGAGGTAGCAGAGCAGATGCTAAAAATTATAGGCCTATCTCTCTGACCTCACACATCAGCAAAGTCATGAACGAATAGTCCGTAAGAAAAAAACTAACATGTTCCTTGAAGAAAATGACTTACTGTCTGACACCCAGCATGGATTTCGACCAGGTAGAGGCTGCCTAACACAGCTCCTGCAGCACTATGACTGGGTGTTGAAACAGCTACTAAATGGCTCAAATGTGGATGTAATATATCTTGACTTTGCAAAAGCCTTTGATAAAGTCGACCATGGTATGATCTGTCATAAACTGCGTGGTCTCGGCATAGGCGGGAAACTTGGAGAGTGGCTGCACAACTTCCTAAAAGACAGAAAAACAGGCAGTTGTGAGCAATGGCCCACCTCCAGGGAAACGCAAATAACAAGCAGTGTCCCACAGGGCACTGTCTTGGGGCCACTGATGTTCATAGTGGCCCTTTCAGACATGCCTTCAGTTGCACGATGACCACCCTTGCTAGCTATGCAGATGACACAAGGTCTCCACGCAATACAGAACCCTGAAAATATTGCGCATCTGCAACATGAGCTGGACACAATATACAGGTGGGAGTGAGGACAACAACATGCAGTTTAATGCAGGTAAGTTCCAGGCCCTGCGCTACTGGCACACAAGGTAAATGACGTGAAGACTGGATACACTGGCCCAGAGAAGAATTGCAATCCCTGAGTCAAAATCAGTGCGTGACCTGGGCATTGACATGAGCAATGATGCATCTTCCAAATGCATATTGCTAATCTGGTGATAAAATGCAGACGGCTAGCTGGATGGATTCTCCGAACTTTCAGAACAAGAGAGAAGGAGACACTGATGGTCCTATGGAAAACATTTGTCCTCAGCGCTTGGACTACTGCTCCCAACTTTGGTCACCCACACAATATAAAAACAAACAGCAGAACTCGAAGCAACTCAGAGAAGCTACACAAAGAAAATCGTCTCAATGCAAATGTCAGCTACTGGGAAAGACTGAAGGTATTAAACCTCTTCTCCCTGGAGCGGAGGCGGAGGGGAGAGATATGCAGTAATATACATCTGGAAATCCTG
>NC_042999.1:95260624-95265624 GCF_006345805.1 Octopus sinensis
GATGAATTGAATTCAGCTGTTGTGATGGGAATAAAGCCTTATGGCAGAGGAAAATCAATGTGGACCGTGACGGTCATATATATATATATATATATATATATATATATATATATATATATATATATATATATATATATATATATATAGTATGTATATATATATATGTATATATAGTATATATGTATATATTATGCATATATATATGTATATTATAAATATGTATATATTTATGTACATATATGTGTTTATATATATATATATATGTATTTATATATATGTATGTATTTTTATGTATATGTATATATATATATATATATATATATATATATATATATATATATTTGTATAAAATCGATAAGTTAAACTTGACACATAAGAGGTGCAGCAACATCAAAGGGGGATTTACCAGGAAGATAACTTTCATGTTCATGAGATGCACTGGAGCAATAAGCAGCACAGATGCTCAGAAAATAGATTCCATCACACACCAGGGGGAGAAACTAGAAGTAGTTTGTAGCTTCCGCTACCTAGGTGACCAAGTTAGTAGTGGGGGTGAATGCTCTGAGAATGTTACCACTAGAATAAGAATAGCTTGAGCAAAGTTTAGAAAGCTTCTACCCCTACTATGAGAAAAGGCCTCTCTCTCAGAGTGAGAGGTAGATTGTACGATGCATGTGTGCGAACTGCCATGCTTCACAGCAGGGAAACATGGGCTGCAACTCTGGAGGACATGCGTAGACTCGAAAGAAATGAAGCTACCATGATCAGCTGGATGTGTAATATCAGTGTGCACACACAACAGTGTATAAATGCCCTGAGAGAAATGTTGGACATAAGAAGCATTGGATGTGGTGTGCAAGAGAGACGTTTGCACTGGTATGGTCATGTACTATTGATGGATGAGGAGAGCTGTGTAAAATAGTGCCACTCCCAAACAGTTGAAAGAATCCAAGGTAGAAGTAGACTCTGGAAGACATGAAATGAGGTGGTGAAGCATGATCTTCGAACGTTGGGTCTCACAGAGGCCATGACAAACGACTGAGACCTCTGGAGATGTGCTGTGACTGCAAAGACCCAGCAAATAATGTGAGTTATTCAAAAGTGCCTTTGATCGTAGGGCAACCTGCTGTGCTTGAGGAGACCTATTGAGCCAAGTACATCAACATCAAAATGAAAATCAAATGGAAATTGTAATTGTGATACCCGTACCGGAGGCACGTTAAAAGTACCAACCAACATGGCCATTGTCAGCCTCCTCTGGCCCCTCTAGCCTGTGGCACATAAAAATCACCCACTACATTCATGGAGTGGCTGGCGTTAGGAAGGACATCCAGCTGTAGAAACACTGCCAGATCAGACCGGAACCGTCCAACCTATGCTAGCATGGAAAACAGACATTAAATGATGATGATGATATACCAATGTATACGTATATATGTATATATGTTATATATATATTATATATATATATATATATTTAATATATATATATATTATATATATATGCCTTGTAAATACCCATTCACTTCAGAAAATCTATATAAGTATCTCTGTACATTTTCTGTCATTTATTGACGGCTATTATTAGGGGAAAGTAGAAGGGTAAATTTTCATAAGGTCTTTTCTCTATGTTTTGCTTTTGACTTATGAGATTATTGATTATTGTAGAGAGGTTTTACTTTCATTACTCCTGATTTAAGAGCATTTCCGTAGTTACAAATAGTTATATATTTATTCATTCCTTTATTTATTTTTCCATATCCACGTCAAATCCTTTTCAAGAGTTTGCATAACTTTACTCTCGCTTCTGCATCACACCGTCATTTCCCTTTTCTCTCTTTCTTTCTCTATTGCTTCTCTCTAAATATGTAGACACTCTCTCTCTTTCTCTCCATCTCTTTACTTCATTTCATCACACCATCTTTCTTTGTCACACTGTCACTTTCTCGTTTCCCTCTTTCTCTCACTATTTTGTCTCTCTAAAGATATAGACACTCCTTCTCTCTTTCTCTATTCTTGACTTCATCATCCCATAATGCTTCTCTCAGACCCTCAATCTCTCTTCTCCCCATTTCTCTTTTTCTCTCTCTCTATTTCCTCTCTATAAATACATAAACACACACTCTCTCTTTCTCTTTTTCTTCACTTTTCGCCATTGCACCGTTCTTCTCTCACCCCTTCAAACTTCTTAAATATAGCATATATATGTGTATGCATACATATATGTATATAATGTATGTGTATGTAGATATATATATATATATATGTGTGTATACACACATACTTATATATGTATATATTATATATATGTGTGTGTTGTGTATACGTATATATATATATATATATATATATATATATATATATATATATATAGACACACTCTTTCTTTCTCCTCTCTATTTTTTCACTTCTCTCCAACACACATCCTTTCTTCTCTCAGACCCTCAACCTCTATTATAATACATACTCCCCCTCTCTCTTTCTCTCTCTGTCTCTTCTCTTCTCTCCATCACACTGTCTTTCTTCTCTCAACCTCTCAGTCTTCCTAAATATATAGACACAAACACTTCCTCTCGCTCTCTCTCTCTCTCTCTCTCTCTCTCTCTCTTCTTTCTTCTATCATCCTCTCAATATCTCTATATAGACACACTTTCTTTATTTCTTCACTACCCTCCATCAAACCGTTAAATTTTTAAAAAATAATAAATAAATAAATAATATATCCATAAAAATGTCCAGAGACTGGAGGAACATGGAATTGGCATTGTTTTTGAGAGCCTGGCATTGTGAATGAGATGACCCAAACAATATAATCACAGCTGTGCTGAAGAACAATGTTTATACAACTTTAGCACAGATTGAATGAAAGAAGCAGGGGTTTACATGCACTTTCACTCTCATACGATCCCACACCAGCACTCTTGATGCCATCTTTAATAATAAACACAGCAAATATGAGAAGGATGGAGGCACGGATGTTGATGAAAGATGTTACCCCCCACTTGGTGGACACTCAATAAAACAAAGAAAATTCAAGTGAGAAACATGCCCTGATAGTAAACCCAAGTACAAGTGCTCCTACCACCATCATAGGGATAAACCATGGAGGTGAAAGAGCCAAGAAAAAAGAACTAAAAAAGACAAAGACAAAAACAAAAGATGAAACAGGCAAAGAAGGAAGCAAACCTGACTGCCCATATAACAAAAAGGATAAAAAAAAGGCAGCACATACAAATGTGCAAATTCTACTTGTAAGGTGTCTTCTGGCATGGAGAGGGAGGTGCAAGCTGCCATTTTGCCCACCAAAGATCCTGCCACACAAACATGAAACAGGGCGGAAACCACATGCAAAAGGAAAGGACTACGCACCACCTGCCCCAAAACTGAGGTACGGAGATTCCCCTCTACCAATTCAGCGACGATACAACCTGTAGCCAATGAATTAGTAAAGAGACTCTCTTTATTACAAAATGCAGAGCCCTTTTGAATGCATCTACAACAAACGATATATCGACAATGGACTTAGATTAACACACAAGCAAATATTAAAAATGAATGATATATTCAAGAGATACCCAAGAATTTATTAAAAAACAGTCCCAATCACTGCTATAATCCACAACGAATCACTTTTAGGTCACTTGACCATTTAACATCCTACTACTATCATACAACCTGCATTCCCTTATTATTCTCTCTTCTCTTTCTCCTTCTTCTTCTTTGTCTTCTTCCTCTCTGCCACCTCCTTCCTTACTTTACAACTATTGCTGCTTAGAATAACATCTATGCAAATATTATAAATAATACATTCAAAAGAGATGTCTCAAGAATTCAAGCATTACAACCACCCACAACAAGTCACTTCAGGGCACTTGACCATTTAACATCCTATTACTATCATGGCACTCGCACATTCTCCTCCTCCTCCTCCTCCTCCTCCTCCTTCTTCTTCTTCTTCTTCTTCTTCTTCTTCTTCTTCTTCTTCTTCTTCTTCTTCTTCTTCTTCTTCTTCTTCACAATGACCTCAAACCCACAAGAGTACACAAGAGAGAAAGAGAAAGGCATTTTTTTTACTTTTACATTTTTTCCATATATATCAACTCGTGTGTTATATTTATGTATGTATATATGTACTCGTCCATATTGTACATATGCGCGGTGTATCTAGTTGTATGGATAGTTCGTATATATATATATATATATATATATATATATATATATATATATGAAAAAACAAGTCAAAAATAGAAAATGCTAAGATAATTTTATAGTGAATCTTTCAGTACCGGTTTCGGTCATTTTGAGACCTTTTCAACTGTAACGATTAAATAATTAAATTTAGAATAATTAGAAGAAAAGTTTTTTTTTTTAAATATTTCTATGGTAGTGTTCAGATATAAGTAGCATTCTGCCTTTCTCTGACTCCCTTGTTTGCACTTGTGTGTTCGAGGTCGTTTTGAGTTCTTGGTAGGGTAGGTGAAGAATAAGGAGGCTGATGTGGAGAGGGGGTGGGGAAATCTGGGAATGCCTTGATGGTCGTATTTTGAATGGTCAGTGGCTGACAGTAGTCGCAGTTCAATTCAGGAATTGTTTATGGAATTTGCGTAGGCGTTATACTGAAAGACATTAGTGACAAGGTTAAGGGGTGGAAGGTGGAGAAGTAGAAGAAGAAGAAGAAGATGACGATGTTGATGATGATGATGATGAAGAAGAAGAAGAAGAAGAAGGAGAAGGAGAAGATGATGGTGATGATGATGATGACGACGATGATGATGATAATGATGATGATGAAGAAGAAGAGGAAGAAGAAGAAGAAAAAAACAGAGAAGGGAGAATATGAATGGGTGAAAGTATAGCTGTGATGGGGCTGATTAGTAATGGATTCTATGGAGTGTAATATTTGTGTGTGTATATATTTCTTTTATTCTAAAGTTGAGGTATATTAATTGTTTGTCGTAGATCCGTTAAGAAGTGGCTTGTATTTTGTAATAAAGAGATTT
>NC_042999.1:95270624-95350624 GCF_006345805.1 Octopus sinensis
TGGAGACCTCAGTTTACTGAAGAAACAGATCAGAAGATGATGACTTCTCACTTATTTGTGGAGAGATTTCTCTTATTCATTTTGATTTTCTAAATTTCTGGCCTGTTTTAGTATACTTAGTACTACATTTTCCTTCCACTTATATATTATATGTACTATCAACCCTTTTGTATAAAACAACCTTATATTGTATTTAGTCCAATACTCTAATGATTATGTCAATCTACTACTCTCATAACTGTTTCTAATTTAGACACAAAGTTAGCAGATTATTGGCAGGATTAGTCAATATGATCACACCCAATATTTAACTGATATTTAATTATCCTCCCAGGAGGATGAAAGGCAAAGTTGATTCCAGTGGGATTTGAAGTCAGAACATAGAAAGTCAAAGCAAAATATCACAAGGCATTTTGTCTGATGCTTTAGCAAATCTACAATCCACTGCCTTAATAATGATAGTTAATAATTTAGCGAAAGAGAGAGGTTGTAGGGAAATATCAAGAAAAGAAATTGAGAGGTATGAAAGTAATACAAAATTTGTGCAAGCTGTGCAAGGTAAAATGGGAAATGGTGTATAATAGTCCGTCTAAATGTAAAATATCTATTTATCATTATTATTTCTAAAGGTATAACAGTGAAAAGGTTGCATGATTGATTGTAAAAATTTAGAACATTAAAAAATCAGTTGGGATAGAGCAAACCGATCTAGAGAATAATTAAATGGAATGGTATTGTGATTTTGAATTAATTCACGTTGAATTATCTCCGCTACTTCTAAAAGTTCAGGTTTAATTTTAGAAAATATTACTTAAAGCAAAAACAGATTATTGATATTGTCTGATCTGTTGAGAAGAAAGAAAATATATGTATAGGAAAATATTTAAGGAAACTAGGAAATTACCAAAGGTAAACTTTCAATACAAGACAGGATACATAAGGAATATACCTACTGTTGGTGGCTATTTAAGTGAAGGAATGATCTGGCTCTAAAGATTAGTGAGAAAATTAAAGGATAGAAAGTGGTTGAAGAAGTATGTATAGAAATACAGAAGTGGTTGTTGTGTGAAAATGAAACAATATTGAGAAATGTTCAGTCATGAGAGAGAGAAAAGAATTTGAAAAATCTTCATTTATATAACTTTCTTCTAAGTTAATAGCATGAAACTAAACTCATAAAAAAAAAATGTGATGTTGTTTGTTACACTAAAAATAAACTAAGATATTATTTTATTCTGAAACTATGTTAAATGATAAGTTTCACAATGTATTTATTGTTCTTCAACATCCACATGGTAATTCCATTCATAGTTATTTAGTTGTACTTTTTAGGGATATGATTGCAATAGTGAAGACGCACAGTTAGCCAGATAAGGATATGTATAAAATTAACTATTTGGGTTAACAGTAGAGGTTTTGTTTATCTAATATGGTCTGACCATAGTAGATTCTATATTAAACTTTAAGGTTGTAACATTTTCCAAAACTTGTATCTGACCTGACACTCTTAGTCCAATTTAGTCAACTGATTAATTTTTAATGAGTATTTGATTTCAAACTCTAAAAATTAGGTTACTATTTCCAAGTAAAATATCACTACCATTGTCATTATTGCTGTCATCCTCATCATCATCATCAACTTCATCCTTGCAATCAACATCATCATCATCAAATCATCATAATTAGTTCTCACATTTAAAAAAGGGCCACATATTTATGTTTAGAATGGTCAATTTAATTCTCTTCAGAAAATGACTGGTGCTTATTCATTAGCTTCAAAAGAAAGAAAGACAGGGTTAACCCAAGTAAGATTTGAATGCCACATACTAAACTGCATGAATATTTAACCAGGTATTTAACTGGGCATATCTACTGTTTCTACCACTTCATAAATAATAATAATAATAATATTAATAATAATAACAACGATGATGATAATGATAATGATGATAATAATGGTTTCTGATCTTGGTACAGTGTCAAAAATTTTATTGCCATTGTCCTCATTACTTAAAAAAATAAATGCAAAATTGATCTTAGTAGGATTTGAACTCAGAATGTAAAGCATCAGTAGAGATACTACTAAGTATTTTGTCCAATGTTCTGAGTTTGTCATTCTGCTATTCTGTTATTCTTTTAAATAAAAATTGTTGCTTTCCTGTTCCTCATCACTTTCAGTACATTATATTTGCCTCTCCACCACCACAATGATAGGAGAAGAGAAATCAAAATGGTCTGAGTGATGATATCAGGTCAAATTCCACAAAAATCAGGCTACTGGTGACTAAACTGACAACCCCACATAGCATGGTCTGTGTGAAGGATGTTTTTCTCTCTGTTAGGACACTTGCAGGATGAAAACCAAAACCTGTCAAAGGAACTCAGAGTCAATAGCCTTTCAAATAGTTAGTTAGCTAGTCAGAAAATCGCTATAGGTGATGAGAGCATTAACTATACTGAGAAGTAATGTTTATTGCCACTTAAACATGGCTGTTCTGTAGGAACCATTGTTACTACTATTTTTAACCTCGTTGCTGTGAGCTGGAGTGAACTACTGCTCTCTCTAGCGGGCGAGTATCCACCACCATGTTTAAGTGTCATGAACAGCCATGTTTAAGTGGTAATAAACATTACATCTCTGTATAGTTACAGCTCTCATCTTCTATAGAGATTTTCTAACTAGCTAATTTGCTTGTTACAAGATAAGTGACTGTGTGTCACTTGGTTTTCTATATATTGTGAGCTGGAGTGAACTATTGCTACCTCTAGCAGGCGATGGAGGTGCAAGTCGATGTCGTCCAGTGTCATGGGTCACTGAACAGATGGTCCTGTTAAGTTGCTTGAAGTTTGGTTTGGCCCAGACTCTCAGCCGGAGAAGAATTGGAGTGAGGTGGCAGACAAGCTGGAGGCCCTAGTACGGAAGTGGTCCAGAAGGGCTCTGTCCTTGAAAGGAAGGGCAGAGGTGGTACAGGTGGTTATTGCATCTGTAATCACTTACCGCCTGACTGTTGCCCCTTGTTCCGATTCGTGGCTAAACAAGTTGGAACAACTCCTTTTCTGCTTTTTGTGGAAGGGAGTAAAGCCACTTGTAAGGTGTTCCATTTGCTGCCAGGAACCGTTAAAATGGTGGGCTAGGAATGCCTTGGCTAATGATGCACGGACATGCATTGAGGCTAAGACATCTCTGGCACCACATGGAAGGTGATAAGGTGTGGAGTCCACTGGCAGAGGAATTCTTTCCACGACTGGCTTTTTCTGGAGAGATTTAAACCCGGTTTCATAAAAAGATGTAATCTGATTTTATGGTAGAAGGAGTGCTGACAGGCGCTCATGCTGGTCCACAAGACGGGCAAGGCCGGCAGCAGGAATACCACCTCAGTGTTCTATAGAGTTCTGGTAGAGGCTAAAAATGATGATATCCTAGAAGGGGCTCTGGGGTTTGACGAGAACCAACTTGCCAACCTGTTTAAAAAGACTTTCAGGCCAGGATACTTGAACAATTACCAAAAATCTCTGACCTGGCAGTGCAACAGGAATGCTTTACCTGTTCACGATAAGTTATCTAGGAACAGAATGTCATTGCCACCAACATGTCCAAGATGTGGACTGGAAAATGAAAGCATCCAGCATGCTTTTGTCCAATGTTAGGAGCTATCAAACTTGATAAGTTACGTAGAACATGTGTTGTCACATCTGGGATGAGTATAGCTGCTGGTTGGATCTATAATAAAGATGGTACCACCAACTGGACTCTCAAAGGAAGGTGAGGCTTGTTTTCACTGTAAGGTGGCAGTATTGAAAGAGTGTATATGGCAAACTAGAATGGAAGGTTTCATGACAGGGTCCTTCATCTCTGGTCCAGGTTTGATAACCTACTTCAGGTACCATCTGAAGAGCAAGATGGGGCTGGAGAGGAAGACCTTGCCCCAGAGAGAGTATGAGAAATGTTGGAAGGATGTGATGAGAAAGGTGGGTGTCAGTAACCCAACTTAATAATCAATGAAAGGAAAAAAGATAGTTGCTGGGCCTTGCAGGTTGCCGAGTATGAAGTTTGATCTTGTTTCTTTTATTTTATTTAAAAACTAAAAAAAGGTTACCAGAAAGTCGAGTAAACTATATAAATTATATCTAAATTTTTAACGTTCATTCAAACTAATCTTAACATTTTTGTAATTGTTTCATCCTGTAATGTCCCATCTGTGTATTGATTGTATAATCATAATAAAGAATCCACCTCTAGCAAGTGACGGAAGAACAAGTCGATATCATCCAGTGTCATGGGTCACTGAACAGATGGTCCTATTAAGTTGCTTGGAGTTTGGTTTGGCCCAGACTCGCAGACAGAGAAGAATTGGAGTGAGGCTCTAGTAACGACTTGGTCTGGAAGGGCTCTGTCCTTGAAAGGAAGAGCAGAGGTGGTACAGGTGTTTATTGCATCTGTAATCACCTACTGCCTAACCGTTGTCCCTTGCCCTGACTTTTGGCTAAACAAGTTGGAGCGCCTCCTTTTCTGCTTTTTGTGGAAGGGAGGAAAGCCACTTGTGAGGTGCTTCCAGTGGATCATATTAACTTCATTTCTTTCAAGTCTATGCATGTCCTCAGCATTCATTGCCCATGTTTCACTGCCATGTAGCATGGCAGTTCACACACTTCCCCTGGCATGTGATGGAATTTGTTTTCTGTACATCTTCAGTATTTATTGCCCCAGTGCATATGCCACACACAAAATCTATTTACTTGGTTAACCTTCTTTTGATATTGCTGCATCTTTTATGTGTCCATAGCTTACACCAGGTATATTGTATAGAGTTTCTACCCATGCCTTTTCTACAGATCAAGCAGTGCCATCTACCTGAAGTGGGTTGTGATTTGACAGCCTTCCTACTTACTAAGACTTTGGTTTTTGCTAGGTTAACCCTAAGGCGCTTTGATTCTAGACCTTGTTTCCACACTCTAAACTTCGTCTCCATTTCAGACAGTGACTCCAATTCAGGCAGCCTGTCTTGAATTCCTCTATTATTGCCTAGAGGACTATAATAAATAAGAGGGGGCTGGGGACTGATCCTTGGTGAACCCCAACTTCTACTCGGAATTCTTCACTATACTTGTTGCTCACCCTCACCTTACTGACAGCATCCATGTACAGAGCTTGTACAGCTCTTACCAGCCACTCATCTATCCCCAATTTCTGCATTGACCACCAGATAAGGGATCAGAGGATCCTGTCAAAAGCTTTCTCCAAGTCAACAAAAGCCAAGTACAAAGGTCTATATTTGGCTAAGTTTTTCTCCTGCAGTTGCCTTACTAGAAATATAGCATCAGTGGTGCTTCTGCCTAGCACAAAACCAAACTGCATCTCATCTAGGCTAAATCTCTCCCTAATTAGTTGGGCTATGAAACCTTTCTGTAACTTTCATCACCTGATCCAATAATTTGATACCCCTGTAGTTATTTCTATCTAAAGCATCACCTTTCCCCTTGTAGCAGTTGACTATGTGCTGCTACACCAGTCATTGGGTATGACTCCTTCATGAACTACTGATTTATGATACAGGTGACAAGATAATGACCTACATCATCATCACCATAAACTTCACAAATGTTTTTGCAGCATTTTCTCCTTGTTAAAAAAGAAAAGCATTATAAAACCAATATGAAATTTTTGGTTATCCATTTCAAATGTTAATAAAGGGTAACCAGAATGAAAGATAAATCTATTTTAGTTAGGAACAAAGAAGAGAGCTTCTACCACACCAAGCAATGCCAAAGTTTTAATTGTCTTACATTTTAGGTGTGTTCAATGAAGCATTAAATGATTTAGCTTAAAAACTCTCAGAACTTTCCAGACAACCTAATAATTGTACCACCCAACAGAATCTGTAAAGTCAATTTTGAGTCAAGTTTTGTGGAATCAAGGACCATTTAAGTAAAGAGTTGTTGAGTGAGGTGTATCTAGGTATATGTTATGATATATGGCTTAGTAGTTAGGGTATTGCACTCATGATCATAAGATTGTGGTTTTAATTCTTGGACTGAGTGATGTGTTGTGTTCTTGAGCAAAACACTTCATTTCATGTTGCTTCAGCTCACGCAGCCAGCAAAAGTGAGTAATCCTGCAATGGACCAGTGTCCCGGGCAAGAAGGGGATATAAATGTGTCAGAATCTGGAAAAAAAAACCGATCTTATGAGCCAATGGCTCAGGAAGGGCATTTGATTTCCTTTTTAATGTATATGTTAAGAAGTGGGCAGCTTAGTTGATCAAGTAATTGAATGCACTTCATCAAAACTATTAAAGAAACCATCATCATCATCATCATTATCACTGGTTGTGTTACTGTGATTATCTTTCACACTAACATTTACACCAAAGCCATTAGTTCTTAATTGACTGAATTGTTGTAATGTTTCTCTCCCATCGATCTTTATTTCTTAACCACCAGTTCTATATTGTGTTGCTACAGTTGTTTCCCTCCCACTGATATGTATTTCTTAACCACCACATCTAAACTAGTTGTATTACTGCAACTGTGTTTCTCTACTTATCAGCCACTAGCTCTAATCTAATTGTGTTGCTACAGTTGTGTTTCTTTCTCGAATTTTTTTCACCCCTCTTCCACCTGTTATTATCTGACTGTGTTGTTACAATTGTGTTCTTACTGATATTAACTCCTTTACTACTAGTTCTATATTGACTGTGCTGCATAACTCCAGTTGTGTTTCTCTCTCATTTTCATTTCCTTACCACTAGTTTTATACAGATTGTGTTGTTACATTTTTTCTTCTCTCTCCCTCTCATATTCCTTAACTACCAGTTCTATACTGGCTCTGTTTCAGCTTTTCTATTCTTCCCTTCTTGCTGACTCGCTCAACAAGCAACTTATTTCCTGCACCATAAGTGGTCTTTTTATATATATATATTCTTTTAGCTTCTTTCAGTTGTTTGTCACTTTGTTTTCTTCTAAGCTACAGAAGATTTATTGATTTAAATTATTATTATTATTGTCATTGTTATTACTATTACTATTATTACTGATATTATTACTATACAATTGTAATTCTTTTAATGATATTGTAAAATAAAATTTGATATGAAAAATAAATTAGAACTTCTTTTTTTGTAAGTTATCATCAGTGGCATCATCATCATCACTTTTATCATTTCTGTTATTATTCATTCATTTAACTTCTGATTTATCTATGCCACATCTCTGCTCCATTCCTCAACTTAAAGTTGCAACACTTTTCTCAAAATGGCAGCCGTTCCAAGTACTGCTGCTATCTGAATACTTTATAAAGAAGTTCAGTATTTGCAGCTTTTGATGCCAGAATATTGCTCTGTTTGAGATGGTCCCAAATGATTATTAACTTCATCCAATCTTTGTTGGAAAAACTCACTATGTAGGACTTTCTCTTTCCACTTGATGATCTTTTCTCTATTAATCCTCAGATTGTGCACCATTGTCCCCTCAGTGCAGCCTCAATGTCCCCTCAGTGTAACCAGCTTCCATCTTTCTCAGAACTATAGAGAGTGGTGACATATTAACAATATATAAAAGTGAGGTTGTGTGCTGTCTGTCTCCTACGATTTAGATTCCTAACTACTCCCACATTTTGCAGTGCAGTTTAACCAAAACCGGGTATCTTATAGTCGTAATTCATATCGAGCCCTTCTGGGTATTAGCACACGTCTACAATGAGTCTACGATTTAAAAAAAAATTTACCATAAATTTTTCCCATTTTTAATGCATTTTTGGCATATATAAGGGAAGTAAATCTCTAAAAATTTATTATTAAATCTCAGAACGTAAAAAGCTACAGTAACACCCCCCCCTTTGTGGTTAGCCATATTGAGATGGCTATTATACTTTACATCTCTAAAAATGCTTATATAGTTATTTTCCTTACAAACCCGAGCAACGCTGGGCGATACTGCTAGTTAACAATAAACAGAAAAGTTAACATGGAGTGTCCTTGAAAGATGCCCTTCTTGATGTCAACTTGTCCAGTTTCTCTTTCACCTGCAGTAAGAACTTCCAGTTTTCCAAACTGTTTTTGAATAAATACATCATATTTTTAGCTGCCCCAACCATCTTCAGGCATATCAGAATCCATAAATGAGGAACTATATCATATATCTTCTTATAGTCAATCCAAGCCATTGATATATTTGTCAACCTTCTTCAGCACTTCCTAAGAATTGACTTATCAATCAGCAGCAGATCCTTTGTTCCTCATGATCCCTTCCTGTTAATCCATTAGCAGTTCATTTCTTTCAAGATGGTTGTACAATTTCTTTCCTATTATCCAGCTTCCACATCGTAGATAAATAAGTAGTTGCATCTTTGGGATCAGGTAACTCTGCTTCTTCCTTATTTCCTCCATCCAGAGTCTCATAGAACAGCTTTTGATTTCTTCTAAACATTTGATTTTGTTTAAACAGTAGGCATCTTTCCTCATGTCCTTTGATCTTAACTCCACTTGCTTTGCTCTTTTGTTTTAACATATATGATATAAATAGAGTTCCCTTTTCCACCATGTTCTATTTCTAATTCATGTAATTCTGTTTTATTTTTTCATTCAGCCTCATATTTCCTCTCCTTCTTCAATCCTTCTGCTATGTATTTATGCTTTCTTTTATTCTCCTTTTCCAGGGTGGTTCTTTGTTTCTTTGTACTTTCATTTTCTTAAGCATTCCTATCGTTTCTGTGATGACATAAAGCAGTGGCATACATCATGGAATTTAAATGAGTGACATCCTTAATTGAAATTTTCATGACAGCTTCATTCATTTTCCTGAGTTCTGATCTTAACTTTACTCTATCACATAACTTCAAATATAGTAACCTTTTCTTTTGGTCAAGGAATTCTGTCGTGGAGAATAGCTAGTTCTTGGCTAAATTCTTCCAGTCTCACTGCCATTTTTAATCTTCTATCTTCTCTGACTACATTTTGGTCTTAATTTGCCTAATCTGATCAGCCAATCTTTGTTTAATCATATCCTTCAGCTCTTAATATGGGTAATATTTTTCCCAGAGCTCTAATACCTTTTCCCTATAACTTCTTTTATCTAGCTAACTCCTAATATAACATTCAAACAATAATTTTTGTTCTCTTTTCCATTTTAATTTCCTTCACTGTTGTGGTTCAGCCAGTGGTTCATTGTCAAGGTACAACCAGGATTGTGTTGCTGAGCACAATACCTTCACTAAAAGCTCCAGCCTCATTGATGCCATTAAGATTACTTTTCATTTTTGACATTTCTCTCATAATTGAGGTGTTTTAAGGTTACCATGAACCAGTAATTATATCATGTTACTATCATTAGCCAGGGTGTCAGTTAAGACACCTGAGAGGCCTGTCTGCCTTCCTTGAAGCTGGTTATCCTGTTCTGGTTACCACCACCAGTATTTATTCTTGCAACATTTAAAGACTCATAGTTGGATGCCCTTTAATAGGTTTTGCTTTTCATCCTATAAGTTATTCGACGAAAACCACCTTCCTTGCCAGAAAAGCACTTGGAAGGGTTGCCAGTTTAGTTGTTGATGACCCAAACATGAATCAGGTTGTACTGGATTACATATTACCAATAGCACTAAAAGTGATCTGACATATTACAGTTAGTATTACAATTACCAATCAAGGCAGTGAACTGGCAGAATCATTATTGCACTAGGCAAAATGCTTAGTGGTATTTCATCTGTCTTTGTATTCTGAGTTCAAATTCTGCCAAAGTTGACTTTATCTTTCATCCTTTCAAGGTCAATAAAATGAGTACCAGTTGAGCACTGGGGGTGATGTAGTCAACTTAGCTTGTCCTCCGAAATTGCTGGCCTTGTGCCAAAATTTGAAACCATTATTACAATTACCAATCAAGGCTAGCAGAATTGTTAGCATGCTAGACAAAATGCCTGTCAGCATTTCTTCTATCTTAACATTCTGAGTTCAAAACTCCACTGAAATCAACTTTGCTTCTCATCCTTTCAGAGTCAATTAAATAAGTGGCAGACAAGTAATTAGGTTGATGTACACAACTTCCTCTTCTCCTCAAAAACTGCTGGCCCAGTGCCCTGAACTACCAATACTGTCACTACCACTAACATTATTACTACTACTAAAACCAATAGTATTCTTATTATCATTACAATTACTATCTCTGTTATTATCATTGTTATTATGATCATCCTCACAACTATTTAAAAATTCAATTGGAGAGATTGGGATTTCAAGGTTTCTGGTACAAGATTTCCAGTACAAAGATTTTTGTTATAGGTGGTGGGGACAGGAGTGGATGGGTACACCACCAGCAAGCAAGTTTCTAACATTGAAGAGAGAGAGAGAGAGAGAGTGAGAAAACAATCAAAAATAGAAAGGATGAGAGAGGAAAAAACAAAAAACTTAAGACTAACATGCAAGTAACTTACTAACATTGATCAGGAAGAAGAAATAACTGTTTTCATTTGCATCTTATGAACTGCATATTGAAACAATAATCCTGGTTTAGATGTTGTTGTTGTTGTTCTTCTTCTTCTTCATCTTCTTCTAATTATTATTATTATTATTATTATTATTATTATTATTATTATTATTATTATTATTATTATGGTTATCATTATTTTCCTAGTGCATGCTAATTTAGTTAGCAGGTATTTTATCTTAAATCTCAAGAACCTTTCTTAGGGTTCTTGCAGAATATAGGATGGTAAATTTTTGCAAGTTGACAATGTGAGTTTCAATTCCAATGTCTTCCTGTCGTTAATCTAGCATTTTGGATGTTGTGCCAAGTGCACCAATTACTACAACCATAATCATAGTCTTCCACAGTCTCTTCAGCTCTCCTACTAGATTCTGATGTTTTTCAATTTTTCAATTTGTTTGGTATTTACTCTGCTGTTATAGGGAATTGCAAATTTGTAATGTTATACTGTTTGTTTATTTTGACCTCTGTAATCATATTTGGTCCCCCTGCTTCAACAGAATGGTCAGTCTTTATGGGGAAGTTGCACAAGATCTTATGACTCTCATTGTTTATCACAGACTTTGGTTTATGTTCTTAACCACTTTTCTGGTGTTTTGAAGCCATACACACAGCTAACATTCCAATTCACTCTTTTGTTCGCAGTCATGTCTGTTTGGTTCTAGCATAGTGTACCCACTCAAATTGTGATTGATATTTTCATCTTCTTTCCTGGAGATTCTACATTTACTGTCTGAGTTATGTTGCCATTTGGTTTTATCAGATTTGTTCTAATGTCTTGTTCCTGAATTGCTATAATTAGCCCTTTGGTTCCTCATTTCTAGTACCCATCTGTCAACCAAAGCCAACAATCTTTACGTCCAGTATCCTTGGTTTGTTGCATGAATTGGCTATGTAATTCCATTTCTTTGTTTATTCTGTTGTTCTTCCTTTTCTGTTAGAATTCTCCTACTGTTTCAGTCATTCTTTGGGCCTCTAAGGCCATGGAAAGTATCCATCACTCTGCACTACATAATTTTTCAGACCCAATATTGTAGTACCAACAGTGTCATCTATATTTAATAATCCCCTGTCACCTTTCTTGGTTGATAGAGCCAGTTGGTATTACTTTGAGGATGCAGCACATTGTGTGTGTGTGTGTGTGTGTGTGTGGGTGTAGCTTTCTCATTCTTTTATCAAAGTTTTGTAGCTTGACCTTTGTCCATTTCAGAAAGGGAACTGAATAACTCAGTACTCTTTAACAACTGTCTTTTGTACTCTTTAATGACCTTCTTTTTCATTTCTTCTTCCATTACCATATTGACTTACAGATACACACACACACACACACACACACACATTATATATAAAGTGTTTCTTTCAGGTTCCATCTACCAAATCTTCTCACAAGGCTTTGGTCAGCCAAAAGCTATAGTAGAAAACACTTCTCCAAGGTGCCATACAGTGGAACCAAAACCTGGAACCATGTGGTTAGGAACCTAACTTCCTATCACATGATTTTATGTGTAAATGAAATCAGAAATCTGTAAATTATATTTACAGAAATCTGTAAATATAATTATAAAGAGTTTTGCAAAGCATGAAGATTAATATTTAGTAAACTAATTTCCCAAATGTTCAATACTCTTCTGATAACTAAATTCAGTTATGAAGCTTCAGTTTACCATATGAATTCTCAATGAAGTTAGTTTGAAATATATTTAGAATAACATTGTGCAAAATGTAATATAATTTTCTGTGAGTGACAATGGTGTTTAAATTTAGGTATCATAAAAGAAGATAGATTATAGAGCAGCTGAATTTCAAGAAGTTATTGATGCTTTGCTTTGTTTTATAGTTCTTCACTTAAGTGTTATTTAAATTAATATATACAATTTTACAGCCTACTGGAATTCCTATTGCTAATGTAATATCCAAGTTGATTGTTTTTTTTTATTCTATGGCAAGGGTAAAAAACATCTTACCAGAAATCCATATTACTTATTATTTCTTTTTTCTCATTAGCAAAAGGAATAAAAAAATATCTTTATGCATTTATTTGATTAAATTTTCTTTCTTTTAATCAGAGTTCTTAACATGCATATATAGCTGTTATTTTGTTGTAAGCTTCCACAGTACTTGTTAATGTTTTAATCACTGTTTCCTGCATATATATATCGATGCATGAATTTCATTTAAGCAAGTGAAAATTGAGTGTACCACACTGACAAGCCTCAACAAAGCAAAACACATCTGTCATTTTCATGAGTCATTGCAGCAACGATGTTCTTCTCTTTCCAATATATATTGCATTTCTAACACAGCAAGGCTATTAAGAGATTTTATCTCAAGACAATTATAGAGCTTCAAGCCTTCTAATAGTTTGTATAAATTTAGTATGATACACAGATAGCGATTTTGACGTTTTTGATTACTGCTGTTTCCCTTGTGAATGTGTGTGTGCATGTGTGTGCGTGTGTGTGCTCTGCTCTTCCTTCCCTGTCTCAATGTTTCTCTCACTCTCTATGTGTAGCATTCATTTACTCATTGCTTACCACCAAGCCTAGTATGTGCATTCATACTGTACTCTGTATTTCTCTTTCAGTTTCTCTGCTCCTCCCTCTATATGATGTAAAGTATGTTGCAAGAGAAATCAAAACATCAACCTACATTTATATCACTTGTTATTATATCAGAGATATGTAAGGTGTTTTCCCCAACCATATTGTCTAAAATGCTGATTATTTTGGTTGATACATTGTTTTATATTCAACTTGTGCCATGGAAAAAGCACCCAGTACACTCTATAAACTAGTTGGCATTAGGAAAAGTATCCAGCTATAGAAACCATACCAAAACAGACAAAAGAACCTGGTATGGCTCCTGGCCTCACTAGCTCCTGTCAAACTGTCCAATCCATGCCAGCATGGAAAATGGATGTTAAATGATGATGACAAAGATGATGATGATGATGATGATATGTGATAAATAGCACCACTCTTACAATGACACAAAGGAAAAAAGTTTAACACAGCAAAGTTCTTCTAAATAAGAGTATATCTAAACTGAACTTTTCCTAGATCATTGTGGATTACTAAATATTGGTATTACCAAGTGATTCATATATTCAGTTGTTAGACAAAATGCGGAATTGTATTTCTCTTCTGATTTTATTTTAAAGCAACAAATCAAAGAATATTTCTAAGGAAGTACCTCTTCACAATTCACCTGCAGGTCAGAAATAGCCAGTCAAAATACATATATTTATGTAGTTGTTTGACAAACTCCACAGCAGTGGCACATGTTCACATTCATCTATTATAAATGTATTTGATTTCATCCAAAGTTATCTTGACTGATCTCTTCTGTTTGATTTAAACAGATTCAATCTGGGCTTGAGTCAGATAAGGGTTTTTGACAAGAATGATATATATTCTAATATTGGCTGTTAATACAATTAGATACATATCAAATTATATTGCAATTACTGTTTGTATGATGAAGTTTGGAAGCAATGAATATATGTATTTCAATGTGTCATATATTTCCTTTTGTTTTTTTGTTTACTGTAAGTAAGAAAATAACTGGCATGGTTTGGAGAATTATAGAAATTTTTATATTACTTGAGTTGTTTAAGCAACAATTTCGCAGCTGAATGCTGTAGTTTAGACATAGTTTTTGAATTTAGATAAAGAGAGTGAGGAAATCTGAGTTACCATAATGCTAACAGATTATGACAAACTGATGTACATATTTTATAAGAAACACCTGTGTTGTATGAATAATAAAATATATAAAAATTAATAAAACAAAGCTAGCCATGTTAGCAGAATATTTTTTAAATATTTCTGCTGCTCTAATGTTGTCACTCTTAATCCCTTAAGTATTAGCAGTGCTAGATATTAGTTTAAACTAATTTATAACAAATAACATTTCAGAACCGACAAGCTAGTTTAATTCTTGTCTGTTTAGGTTTGCAAATCAGACATTATGTTAGCAAGTGTAAAGATTAAAAAATTATATAAAAATATTAGTATTGAAAGAGTTATTTTTGACTTACTTTTCAGTTTAACACTAGACTTATAAAATTACTAAAATATCCTCTGATATCAGCTGTAATTTCAGTAAGATAAAGAGAATAAAAATTTGTGTTATCAGTATAGTCATGGGTGTTTGGCAAATATATCAAATGTTAAGGTTTATGCCAAGATGAAGTGGTAGTTCTAATTAGAGTAATTTCATCTCTTTCAGCTTTAATCACATACTGCCTTATGCTTCATGGTAGGAAAGTAGTTTGTCCTAAATGAAATATTGGTCAAATATTGATTGGAAAGAATTCTGTCCCAGCTTCTTGTTTTATTTATCTACAATTTTCATCTTGGAAACTTTATTTTCTATAAAGCAATTCCTATCAATTTTAATTGATTATCCTTTCCATAAAACTCAATGGAGAATTCATCTTTTTCTCTCTCCCCACTTCTTTTGGCTAAAATATTTCTTCACATATTCTCCACTCTACTTCAAAGTAAACTAATTGACATAAGGGAGGATATTCCACTATGAAATATTTTCTAAAAGATGAGAAATTGTGTGTGTGCGTGCATGTGTGTGTGTGTGAGTAAAAGAGAGAAAGAAAGAGAGGGAGTATGTGCATGTGAAGCTATATTTATGTATCAGCTTGTACATGCATTTTAGTTTAGCTAGTAAAACATTTGGCCATAATCCAAAGCAAGTAAATCTTATTTAAAACTTGATGCATTTACTCTATTTTAGCTTTTGCTTGACTATATTTCATTATGAATATCTTAAAGTTTACTATCTCTGTTTGTACATCTGTTAGTTATGCAGGTGCAGTTATAGTGCTATAAATGTTGAAATTGTTTATAAAATTGTTGAAAAAACTACTGCTGACTGATTACTCTGATTGTGAAGAGTTTTAACTTCGTTTATTCTTAGATATTTGTTTCCACAAACATTGCAAGAGGATATTTCTAGTTAACACAGGTTATTTCTCCCAGCCTTGTCTTTTGTTTTCATTATGGATATTTGTTCATAACTCTTCTAAACCTTCTCAGCAAGATCTTTGATATAGCCAATAACTATAGCAACCCAGTGCTTGAAATAAAGAGTTCTATCCCAACCAAAGTATGTCTACAGAAGTAACACCTAAGAATCAACGAATAGCCTTCTCAAAATAAAATCAAAAGAGTGACCAAATGATAAATTCAATCTCAAACATTTGTAATCATATATCTAGTACAAAAAACTCATCTCAGAAATATAGACATACAACAGAAAATTATGATCTAAATGGTACTGACCCTTAAAATCCTTTTGTATTAAAACTACCTATATAAAGATTTTCTCATTATGTTATGTATCTAAGGTAAATCATTTTGGTGGAACTCTTCCATCAAAGAAGTTGTATTTTTAGGTGCAGTTGAGCTTAGCAAAGGAAGCTGATGAAAACATGTCAATTTTGTTACTACTGCAGCTTACAGTTGTAAGTTGCTTCTGTATGTTGTGCCTATTTTACAGATGAGCAAACTGGGCCATTTGAGAATGAAATTTCTGTATGATAGACACTAGTAACTGCAGGATATGAATCATTAAGAGTTTGGCTGATGCAGCCAAACTCTGGTATTGTTAACCATGAAGCTCACAAGAGCTGCAGATGTTTGACTACTGTTACTACTTTAAATTCCATTTTTTAGCTGAAAATTCTCAAAATAATGTTTAAAAAAGAGACCTGTATACAAAATATTATTTATTTCTACTTTTCATGTATGTTATGTCTGTTGAATATATTTTTCCACCGAAGCAATAACCTATTCTTAGATTACTATTTTTAAAAATTTTGCTTCATGGAAAAATTATTGTGAGAGAAAGAAAAATGAAAAACATTGTGCTGTTTTGCTTCTCTGTTTGTTCCTTATTCTTTTATCTATTTATATATAGTATCATAACTGTTTTCAAGTGCACCACTTAGTCTGATTTTTCTCAAAAACAGAAAAAGAATCTCAGTGTATAACAATGACCTGTCTCGAAGTGTTCTCTCATGAAGAGATGCAGCAAAATTTCATTGAAATTGTTTACCTCCATTATATAGTTTTATGTTGACTACATAACACACCCTCTCTCTCTCTTTCTCTCTCACACACACACACATGCACATGCTTACATACATATACGTATATATATATATATTTTTTTTTCATTCAGAAGCTGAGGCCAAGAAGGTCTTGGAATGTTAATGGATTTAGGAATGTTTTTGACCAAACTAAACATAAAAGACTAATAAGGGAATATGAGACACTTGTCATAAAAAGATAGGAGTTAAAAGAATATGCATCTTAAAAATGACAGGCTTGAAAGAAAGACTGTCACCTAAATGTGTGTGTGTGTGTTTGTGCACTTACGTATATGTGTCTATATATGTATAATTATATACATTTATATGTATGTCTTTATAAAAACCGTATTATTTATGGGAAGACCCAATATATATATGTGTGTGTACATATATCTATATAAGTATATATATATATCTATATATACACTTACATAGATATATCTATACGAATCTATATATTGAGTTGTCCCATAACTAATACAGTTTTTTTATATATTTCTTTTATTTTTCAAAATTAAGATAAAGTTCTTTTTTAATCTAAAATATACTCTCCTTCATTTTCTACAATGTTCTTCCAACTATCTGGTAGGCTTGCACGGCTCCTCTTCCAAAATTCACTTGTCCATGATGAAAAATACTCCTCCAGTACAGTTCTGACCTCGTCTACAGAATTCCTATTTTTTCTGTTCAACTGATTTTGAAGACTGTGGAATAAATGGTTATCAGATGGGGCAATGTCTGGCGAATATGGTGGGTGGGCATCATTTGCATTCAAACTGCTCCAGCCTTTGGAATGTCATCCTTGCTGCATGTAACTGAGCATTATCCTGATGGAAGAACGCCATTCGTCTTGATAACAAAGATAGTAATTTTTCTTCCCACAGTAGATCTCCTTTGTTATCATTTTGTTTGTGTTTAAAATTTCAAAGTGGACTAACCCTTTCATAACCCACCTAACAGATAACAGCACCTTATGTACACACACACACACACACACACACACACACACACACACACACACACACATATACATGTATGTATATATATATATATATATATATATATATACATGTGTGTGTATAAATATATTTTTTTATTCTTTTATTTGTTTCATTCATTTGACTGTGGCCATGTTGGACCACCACTTTAAGGGGTTTTAGTTGAACAAATCGACCTAGGACTTTTTCCTTGTATGCCTAACCCTAATCCTAACCCGAGCAAAAACCAAAGTCTTAGTAAGTAGGAAGGCTGTCAAATCACAACCCACCTCAGGTTGATGGCCCTGCTTGATCTGTAGAAAAGGCATGGCTAGAAACTCCATACAATGTACCTGGTGTAAGCTATGGACACATAAACGATGCAGCAATATTAAAGGAAGGTTAACCAGGAAAATAATCATTGTGTGTGACAGATGCCCAGGGGCAATAAACACTGAAGATGTACAGAAAACAGATTCCATCACATGCCAGGGGAAGAAACTAGAAGTAGTTAATAGCTTCTACTCCCTAGGTGACCAAATCTGTAGTGGGGGTGGTTACTCTGAGAGTGTAGAACCTAGAGTAAGAATAGCCTGGGTAAAGTTCAGGGAGCTCCTACCTCTGCTGGCAACTAAGTGCCTCTCACTCAAGATGAAAGGTAGACTGCATGATGTATGTGTGTGAACTGCCATGCTACATGGCAGTGAAACATGGGCCTTGAATGTTAAGGACATGCGTAGGCTTGAAAGACATGAAGCTAGTATGATCCACTGGATATCTAATGTCAGTGTGCATACACATCAGAGTGTAAGTGCCCTGAGAGAAAAGTTAGACATAAGAAGTTTCAAATGTGGTGTGCAAGAGAAGTGACTGTGCTGGTATGGTCATGTGTTATGTATGAATGAAGACAGCTGTGTGAGAAGTCCTAGCAACTAAAGTGAGGTTGCAGCCACACATGTCTGGCCCTGTTAAGAATACCCCTGATGCACTGGGCAATATGATATGCTTGAAAAGACCTGTTGAGTCAAGTAAAACCAATATCATAGCTGTGGCCAGTGCCTCCTGACTGGCTCCCATGCCAGTGGTACATAAAGAGGACCAACCAAGCATGGCTGATGCCAGTACCCACAGACTGGCTCCTGTGTCAGTGGCATGTAAAAAGCACCATCCAACTGTGGTCGATGCCAGATCCGCCTGACTGGTTCCTGTGCTGGTAGCACATAAAAAGTACCAACCAATTGTGGCCGATGCCAGTACCTGCTGACTGGCTCTTGTGCCAGTGACACATAAAAAGCACCATCCAAACGTGATCGATGCCAGGCCTGCCTAACAGGCTCCTGTGCCAGTGGCACGTAAAAAGACACTCACTACAATCTCAGAGTGTAGGCATTAGGAAAGGCATCCAGCTGTAGAAACATTGCCAGATCAGATTGGAGCCTGGTGCAGCTGCTGGCTCTCCAGACCTTAGTCAAACTGTCCAACCCATGCCAGCATGGAAAGTAGCGGCGAAACGATGATGATATGATGCTGATGATGATATATTTATATATATATTTATATATTCAAATATGAATTAGAAGCAGCTCAAGTTATATAAACAAAGTCAAGCATACATACATGAAGTGTGTGTGTTGTTAGTTCGTTGGGTGGCTGTGTTTTTGTTAGGGGTAAGGTAATATATTCTCAATGCCTTTGGTGTAAAGACACCTGAAAGCAAGTCAAAACCAAGTGAGACAACTTACATCAAATCACTTTCTTTGGGGTGACTGACATCGATGTTGCATCATCTTTTTGACTTGTGAATGCCACATACCGAATAGGGTTTGTTGTGAGCTATCTAAGTCCCAACATGTCACGCCAAGAAAAAATTCAAATATGAACTAGAAGCAGCTTGAAGAATATAAACAAAGCCAAACACACTATATAGTCATAGCCAGTTAGATAGTTCACAGCTAGTTAGATATATTCCTGGATATGACTTAAAATTGTATCCAGTCATGGGGCTTTCTTTTTGCAAGTTCCAGTGTTTTGAGAAATGTGGAACTACCTCTTAGCCACTATTGTCCCCAGGTCTACTCTGACTCAGAGAAGTCACACCTGTCAAGATCCCAGCTACTGATTGACTAGCATATGTGATGATATTTCATCAGCATGTAGGAATACAGAAATACCCTTGGTTGGTGTCAAGACATGCAGTTAAACCACCAAGAGTAGGCGACTCCTAACTGTTGTCATAGCTAGGATGTCATAGCATCCTTCTTGGAGAGGGATATACTGATGTAAAACCTGTAGCTTCATGTAATTACTGGTCATCTTGCTTTGGTCTGTCACTAGATACTAATCATAGAGACACAGAGAATGGTAAAAGTATTGTAGAAGCGTTTAGTACTATAATCTCATGACATACAGATGTCTTATATATGAATGGATACTTTGGTAGGTGAGTATATGAATGGATTAGTGACACTTTTATAATGGTCTCACATTTGTTTATTAAGAAAGATCAGTTCTGTATTACAAATAAATGTTTGAAATGTTGTTACCCATAATCTGACACTGAAGCAATCTTCAATTTTCAAAATAACTCAGTCAAATATCCAAATATATTTGATGTTTTCGACTAGACAATCTAATACTTACATGTCAAACTGCATGTAAAAATGGTCTACAACCAAAATATATGGAAGGAAATATGACAAAACTTGAAGTAGTTATGAGATTAAATCATTATGTTATAGATTACCAGAGAGAGGAAGCTGGGGTCCTATTATTTATTCTGTTTAAGGAGGTTATCTGGCATTTTGGACAAAATATTCAGTAGTGTTTTGTCTGTCTTTACATTTTGGTTTCAAATTCAGCTGAGGTCAACTCTGCTATTTGTTGTCTCAAGGCTGATAAAATAAGTTCTAGTTGAGCACTGGAATCATTGTATTCAACTAGCTTCCTCCCACAAAATTTCAGGCTTTATGCCTATAGTAGAAAAGATTATTTATTCTAGTCTTTCTTCAGTCATGTTATAGATTATGGTAGAAACTGAATACCATGTATTCACTTTTAAATGTATTGGATGGAGATGAGAAGATCTAACAGAGTGTTTTAGACTATATGACTGATTTATAACTATGCTATTTCTAAGGACTTTATGTTATAGAAATAGGTTTCTACATCACAATTTCCCTGCATAAGGATTTTGACATAAACTGGAAAGAAATCTCACAAGGAAAAATGTCTTTTTAACATTTAAAATATGTTTATACACCATGTCTGATAGAAAGAGTATGAAGATGGGATGAAACAGTTAAATTTTATTATATATAGTGAGAAAGGCAAGACAGCCAAGTCACCAAAGAATCAAGGTTAGTCACAAACATTGTGATATGTCCATGGCCAAGACAGCATATGTCATGTGGAATTACAGCTTTTTGCTGTAAACAGTAGCACTACTGTAAGACTGATAAGTGTGTTGTTACCTTGCTTTGCTGAATGCAAACTCTTACACTTAGTATAGCTTGCATAGAGAAGGACTCAACCAAGTTAACATAGACTATTTATACATCTCATGTAGAGAAAATTTACAAACATGCTCTTACATGCCCTTACAACCAAGAAAGTTATAAGTCTCAAAATTACCATGTGTAATTAATCAATTAATTAATCCTCCCTTCAAGTACATGAGCTCATACTGTCAGTGATTAACTCTGGTTTCAGAAACATTCAGTGGATGAAAGTAAACAAATCTACCCTCTGATAAGATATAGATATATTGCAGATAATTTCCTAAAAAAAGCCTAGTATATATTATCATCATCATCATCATCTTTTAACATCCGCTTTCCACGCTAGCACGGGTTGGACCAAATTATTTATCTATATAAATAATTTCAACCATGTGAAATAATATTTGTAGTGATATGTAAACTTCCCATGTCTAAGCTTTGCATCTAATATCTTATCCGCTGACCCATTTCATTTTGAATATGATTTTAATTTTGAAATTTTTTATCCATTTTCCTATGCATAAACATTGGTTTTTTTTTACTATTGCTTGATCCAAAATACAACTGGATAACATTTCTACTTCTAACCACTTAACTGAGAAGTAGAGATAGTATCTTTCATTCCAAGTAAATGTATGCAAGTACAATTATATACCTTCACCTGAAGCACAAGTGAAGTCTCACTTGAACTGCTGTCTAATCTGACAACTTGATATTATAAATATTCTCTCTCTCTCTCTCATAATTCCATTTTTTCAAAGCTGTTGTTAAAACCCAGTATATTGTCCTCTTGGATAAAGTAAGTTTAGTAAGAACATTGACAATGGAGTGACTGACAGACTGATGGTTTCTTACTTAGAGTACCACCATGGCGATCCCACTCCATCACACAACCAATTTATATGAAGTGTTTATGGATTTCCTCTCTTCTAAAGTATAAGGGCAGCTTCATAACACTCATATTCAGAGATAGTTTGACTTTCTCTCTTCCCTTTCCCACTATCTATCCATTGTACCTCACTTTTCTTTCTGTCCTTCACTCAAAAGTATTTTTTCTTCTTTTCAAACTTTTTAGATATGATTCTTTAATTTTCTTTTGCCCTTCTACCTTCCCATTACATCTTTTGTTCCACTTTCTACTATATGAATCCTTCTTTTTATTTTCTCTCAACATTGTAGGCTGTAATGAAAGCCTCTGTTGAGTGAACACAAACACTACATGATGCAATGAATGGCAGCCCTTCACTGCAGCTTGCAGAGTCTAGGGGAACTCTAACTCTGAATAAAAACTGATACAATGTGGAGGGAACACCTTAATTATGATAAATAACCTCTCTAATGTTGTCACATGATGAAAGACACCCATTTCATTCTGTAAAATGATTGGTGATAGGAAGGCAATCCAGGCTGTAAAAGCACAAAGAATCAAGAATATTCCAGTACATCAATAAAGCCTAATTGTGTACACATGGCTAGTATTTATCATGCTAGTACTGTGCTGTACATGGCAGTCGGGTTGTTATGTGGACATATTTAACTAAGTTTAACAACCTCTCAAGTATCATTAAGTGTTTACATACTTCCTTTCAGGTGCAGAGAACAAGCCTTGAGGATACCACCAGAAACTCAGTGTCACAACTATCAATGCTAGCACATTGAAAGGTAGATCTGGTGAGACTATGAAAATATTAGAGTAAGTAGCTGCATGTAAGAGATCAAATGGTGACAACCTTCAGTCAGACTCCTCATAAATCATGAGCACAGGTACAAACAAGATGAAGACAAATATCCATCAAATGTAAATAATGGACAGCAACATTGTTTGCTTGGCTGGTAATTTCAATAGACATGTTGGGCAGAACCATGATGGCAACACTAGATTATATGGCAGTTATGGTTATGGTTCTCAGAATGAGGTGGGATCATGAATTCTAGAGTTTTGTGACAGAAATAAATGAGCCACTTGACCACTTTCAAATCAGATGAACAAGCAAACCAGACAAATTTCATCCTCAGTAGGGATCTGGAAAATGGTTATAAATACCAAATCCTTCTTCAGGGAAATATGTACAACCCATCATAGGTTACTCTTTAGTGACTTGAAAATAACAGTCGAATAGACTGCGAAATGAAAAACATTCTGGGGTAGGAAGATGTGGAAACTGAAATACTCTTCAACCAAATATATGTTAAAGGCTGTTCTAGAGGACATATGAAATGAAAGGGAGGAGAAAATGGAAATCTATAACATACAGGACAAATGGAAATTTTTATGATGCCATCTTCCGCAAGCTACAAACCATTCTTGTAGCTGGAGCCAGTTAGCAGCTAGACATAAAATAACATGATAGTAAACAGAGCAATAAAAGTTAAAAGACAAGCAGGCATGGAATGAATCAAAGAATGGGACAGCAAAGAACTAAATCACATAGCAAAGCAGGAAGTTAGATGACAAGAGTAGGTACGTTAAAGAGAAATAGAAAGCAGGAAATTTGCTAGTGTTCTGCAACAAGGAGATTAGAGGCGTGAGGTACTTTGGATTGCAAAGTAATATACCTGAATAAATTAAGGTTAGTTGAGGAAAAGTGCTTTTCAAACAATAGTAGTACACTTAATCTCATAAATAAGAGTCTTGGAAATATTATGAGAAGCTTCTCAATCTGGAAAAACATATACAGAAAGATAAGCTACTGAAGTGGATAGTTATATGATCAAAATGATCATTAACAATAGGAAGGTGAGGAAAGCAGTGAATTTATCCAGTATATTTGCTGTCTAGTGAAGTATGCTCAGAGTTAGTTCCATAATCAACCAGGAAATACAAGGAGGTATCACATTCAAAGAATGGTGCAGCAGTATAATCAACTGTTATACAAGCAAAGGAGATGATTTGCAAAGAAGCAATTGCAGAGACATCAGACTAAAGGACCAAGTTACGAAAGTAATGGAAAGAGTATTAGAGCAATTAATTAGTAAGGGAATAAGCTTAGATGAGATGCAGCTTGAACTTGGGCCAAGCTGTAGTACTACTGATATTTTTTCAGAGTGTTACAACTGCAGTAGGAATTTTTAACTGAGAAGAAACGTCTCTACCAAGCAGTTTGTTTGGAGAAGACCTTTAGCAGGGAATCTCAATCTGAAGTCCAGTAGTCTTTAAGAAAACTAATTGTAGACAAATGGCTTTTCATAGTGATACAAACCATGTAGTGGAATGTGGTCAGCAAAATGAGTGTTGGCAATGAATTTAGCAATGAATTTAGCATGCAAGTAGATGTTCACTAAGGCTTGGTTCTCACCACCTTCATTAAATTACTCCAAGTAGTGTCATTTTAGATTCCATAGGAACTTCTATTTGTTGCTATAATTAGTTCTTAGCATAGAATCTGTAAAAGACTTAAAGAAGAAATTCCAAATGTGCAAGCAAAATCTAAAGTCAAAAGACTCCATGGAAACTTGGCAAATACCAAATGCTTTAAGGAGTAGAAAAGAGAACAAGGCACTTCTGCCATCAGGGAAATGGCTGTACTTGACATGCAGAAAAGGAGTAGGAAGGTTCTCCATGCAGTATACATGATGTGAGCTATGGGTGCACATTACATGTACTAGGATCAGAGGAAGCTGATAAAAAATAAGGATTTTGTATGTGGGATACATACAGGAGTAGTTATAGCACTACTAAAATAACTTCTTTTTAATGTTTGGAAGCTCTACAGAAGTGGTTGCATTCCATCTGTCACTTGGGCAACCTATTCAGCAGTGAAAGAGGGTGCTCTGAAAACATGGTAGCCAGAATAAGGACAGACTGAAACAAGTTCAAAAGCCATTACATCTATTGGCATCAAAGGGATTCTCTCTTCAGGTAGAGCAAGAATTGTATATTGATTATGTACAAAATGCAATACTGTGATGCACAATAGTGTGACAGGGAAACTGAATGCAGAAGATATATAAAGGTTGAAGAGAAATGAAGCCAGTATGTTCTGTTGGATGTGTAATGCTGGTATGCATGAATAATGGGGAACAGTTGAAGTGTGAAATAAAATAGGTGTAAGAGAAATTGGTTGTTGTATGCAGGAATGAAGGTTGCATTGGTATGGATGTGTAAAACACATAAAGGATACCAGAGAGGCAAAGAAGTACCCAGATAGTGACATAGATAGAACTGGAGAAGACCAAAGAAGATAGGGACTGAATTGGTAAAAGCTGATTTCAAATTCTGAATCTCACACAAGAAATGATAAAAGAGTGTAACAAATAGTGAGATGTATTGAAAAGGGCCTGTCTAACCCAGCAAGCATAGGAAAGCTAATGGGAAAATATCAGTGACAAGGACAATAAGTAAATTGTAAAATAAAATACTTTAAGGTCTCTATTGATTAATGTGACTGATTAGTATATTTTACACTAATTATTATGTGAATCTTTTGGATAAAGATTTGTGGTACTAAATATTGCTTCAAAGTTAGAAAACTTAAACTTTATTTAGATATGTGAAAGAAATGAAAAATATGGAGAGAAATGTAAAATGTTAGTGGTTATGACAATCACAATAGCAGTAAACAATGGAAAACTTTGTAAAAGTTATTTGTGAAGCAAGAGAGAAAGACTCACAGGGAAAAATCAATAACAAATGAGATATGTTAAGGGAAATCTTTAGTTGAAAAGTATCATTCCTTACAAAACATAATATTACATGAAATAAAGCTTATTGAGTAAAACCATCACAGAAGAAAGATATTATTAAGAACTGAATATCAACCATTCAATGTGGATAAAGAAGAGCTTCTCAAGAGGAATAGGTATATCTCAGAAGAGCAAACATTAGAAGTAACTTCAAACAAAGTAGTAGAATATTTCTATTGTTATTCTATGGTGAAGGATATTGGAGTAGATAAATATGCCTCTTATAAACTGTTGACAATGAAGGAAACGGTTCAAACGTTATCCAAAACTTCTAGCCCAAAGATAACATATCACAGCAATCTAAACTATAAAAAAAAAAGAAAAAAAGAATAAAAATGATAGATTAAAATTTACTAAATAAAAGCTGTTAGATAAGCATTATCACAACTGCTTCTATTAAATTTTTATTTTAGATCCAAATGTTGTAAGACTGAATGATTTCTTGAAAATATTGTTTATAAATGAACATGCTGTCATTCATTTTGGCAGGGTAGTTTAACTGATTTTAATTAGTGAACAATCTTAAGAGTTCTGAATCAGCAAATATTCTGAGGCCCAAACATCACTTAGATATAGCAAAGCCACTTCAAGTTATTCTTCTAACACTTCCAGTTTCTTTCTTAAATTCTTTGTCTCTACAAGTGCCCAGAGGTTTGTGTGTACACGTGTGGGTGTTCTTCCTGTTGTGAAAGTTGTTTATCATTTCGTTAACCATACTCACTCGGATAAAATGCTTTACATTGCACCACTAAATTGCACTAAATTTCTGTGAAAAAAGCCATTGGTAAAAAATAACAGTCTGTAAATCAAAGAATATCAGAAGAAAACAAAAGAAAAAAGGAAACAAAAAAAGGATACAAGAAACTAAGTTTTGATATCTTATACATACATTGATTTTGGGTAGCTGACATTTTATTTTAACAAACAGCTTTCGGTAAGTTTCCAGTTTTGAAAACTCTTGAAACAAATGGAGCTGAAGATAAGTAGACACTACAACCACATCGTTCTCTTAATACATGTACAAACACATATTTACATCCACTCATGCACCTATGCTTCTGTGTAGTTATGCACACATAAAACACACTTACTAGCATTGTATATATTTTAATCAATTATTGTTAGGAAAAATGCTTCTTCATCTGTTATAAATCAATATGTCAAGAAAAATATTCTATCATTTAATGTTTGTCCTGAGGGTATAGTCATGCAATGAGAATATCTATCTTGTCATCATGTTAGTTTTTATGCAGCCTTCCACTTATATCTCTATGTACAGTTCTGCAGTTATTGAAATATACTTGATGCAGTATGAGTGTTTGTCAAACCTGATATTTCTTTCAAAATGACCACAACAAACTTGCTGTTTATTCTCCTTCTCTTATGCTTTTACTTACTACTTACCTGAAACAGTGTGCATTTAAGTATTAGTTGGAAGAGGTGTTTCATTGTCTATATATTTTTTATAAAAGATGCACTAAACTATCAGCCAAAGGTCAGTGGTTCATAACCTGTCACTTCACCATTCATGCACTAGAAATCTAGTCAAATATAAATGGCCCAGTTTATCTAAGTGTAAATTAGTATCAGGTGGTAAATAAATTTTACTGCTATAAAACTGTTATTTTCCCAATTATTTTTTAATATATTGAGTTCACTGATCTAACCAAGGTGATTTACACTATATGAAGACAAGATCTTCAGAAGCATTCTCTGAGGCCCAATGAACCACAAGACTCATCATTGTCATTAGTAGATTTGGAAGTAAGAATAAATGGGCATTAATATGTTTAATGCAATGTTTGATGGTTGGTTGCTGTAAGGAAAATATGAACTGAGAAATTATTTGAAAAGATACATAATTCTGAAAGTAAGAATGAGATAAGTGATTAATACAAAACAAAGTAGTGGTGATACATTGCAACAATGATAAGAAGTTTAGGAATAGATGCATATGGTAAATAATAAATTCATAAAAGCAGACAGTGCTTTTAGATAAATTAACATAGTAGAGCAAGAGTACATTTTGATGATATTGGAAAATAAAGGTTTAATTATTTTGAGGATTAATTTTATTAAATGCACCCTAGAATATGAATATATATGGTTTGAGCTCTGGCCAAGGTAGTAAAAGTTAATTTGTACATTGTATGGAGATAACTGAAATATTTTATGGATATGAAACCTAAGCCAAACTTTTCTACTGCAGTCTTGGCAATATGTAGAAATTGTAATCACTTGAGAATCAACATTAAACACTTAAGGAGTGCAAGATTAGATTGTCTTGCAGTCTTTAGTTTTATCTGGTGCATTCCAGAATTTTTTAGACTAGTTCAGGAGAGACATTTATTAATTTCAAAGAAGTACAAAACTCTAATCTTCAAAGGAAGACCCTTTGTCTTCAATGCACTTGAAGAGCTCTCACCACTTTATGAAGGCCCCCATGGAAGTCCTCCAAAGTGAGAGTGTCCAAGACCCTTGTCATAGCCATCTTCATCATCTCAACATCTTCAAAATGACTGATGCTGAGGTTCTCCTTCAGATTGGGGAACAACTAAAAGTCACAGAGAGTAAGGTCTGGGCTGTAATAAGGATGTGGGAGAATTTTGATGCTCATCTCTGTCAAGTAATTGGTTACCTGGATGGAATTGTGAACTAGTGCATTGTCCTGGTGCAAGTGCATCAATTTAAATGGAAGAGCTCTTGCCTTTTGTGATGAAATCTTTTCCTGAACTCCCTTGAAACATCATCATCATCATCATCATTTAGCGTCCGTTTTCCATGCTGGCATGGGTTGTACGGTTCAACTGGGGTCCGTGAAGCCGGAAGGCTTCATCAGGCCCAGTCAGATCTGGCAGTGTTTCTACAGCTGGATGCCCTTCCTAACGCCAACCACTCCGTGAGTGTAGTGGGTGCTTTTTACATGCCACCTGCACAGGTGCCAGACAGAGCTGGCAAACGGCCATGAACAGATGGTGCTTTTATGTGCCACGGGCACGGGGGCCAGGCAAGGCTGGCAACGGACACGAGCAGATGGTGCTTTTACATGCCACCGGTACGGGGGCCAGGCGAGGCTGGCAACGGACACGAATGGATGGTGCTTTTACGTGCCACCGGCACGGGGGCCAAACCTTCACAAAAAATCTTTGTTGACTGTCTGGCCAGAAGATACCTAGTGGATGTAGATGATACCCATGCTGTCGAAAAAGTGGGGATCATCATGAGCTTCTTGATGGACTTGTTTTGCCTGGCCTCTTGTGCCAGTTAGAAACAGATGCTCAACTCATAAAAGTTAATCCATCGTTAGTCTGGAGCATTTTGTAAGATTTTGTAGCATTTTACTCAGATTAACACAAAACTTTATTGTATAGCAAGCTTCTAAATTGTCTTCCCATCCCAACTACATTCCACTGTGACAAGCAGTATTTAGTAGTGTGTAGAAGGCATGTGGCTTAGTGGTTAGGGTATTCAGCCCATGATTGTAAGGTTGTGAGTTTGATTCTTGACAGTGCATTGTGTCCTTGAGCAAGAGACTTATTTTCATGTGGCTCCAGTTCACTCAGCTGGCAGAAATGAGTAGTATCCATATTTCAAAAGGGTAGCTTTGTCACATTTTGTGTTATGTTGAATCTCCCTGAGAACTGCATTAAAAGTACATGTGCCTGTGGAGTGCTCAGCCACTTACACATTAATTTCACAAGCAAGCTGTTCCATTATGTGGAACCCTTGTCATCATAACCAACAGAGTGCCAGTTAGTACAGTGTGTTCAAAGTGCTGTTGCAGCCATTTCCTTCAATCTGAAATAAAAATAGTTGGCAGATAAACTTATTTTAGTAATGATATTCTAGGACAGTTACAACTGCCTCTCCTAAAAAAATGTCTCAAAACTTCTGGAATGCACCTCATACACCCACACTTCATATACCACTTGACTCCATCTTTTATCTTCTCAAAGTCATCAAAATAACTACATGTAATACATTAAAGTTCAGTTCAGTCAGTTATACTTGTACCACTAGATCTGGAAATATGTTTTAATTTGATCTTTTAGACTCATTAAAGGTTAAAATGGAAATAGTGCCATACATGATAAGCAGAATATCAGATCCCGTTCAGTCACATAAGAGAAGAAATGGGACCAAGTGATGTTCAAATCTGTCATAAACGAATTATTGGTGTATATGAAATGAAAGTATTACTACTAATAAAAATAGCTTCTTAGAATCACACAATGCAATTAATATCTCCTTAAATTAACTCTAGTACATAAGAGCTACTTATTTTATTGATACCAGAGATTGAAAAGTGGAATTTCAAACTTAGGTTGGAGAGCAATAGAAGAAAATACTGCAAGGTATAGCACACTATTAATTCTGCTGTATCATTGCATATTACCACCACCACCACCGCCACCACCTCCATTACTGCCACCACTGCTGCTGCCACTGCTGTTCCTACTACCACCACCACTACCATTATCACTACTACTACTACTACTACTACTACTATGTTTGCTATTCAGAATATAAATCAAAGTTGAATATAGTTGTATTTCTTACAGCAAATCTTTATTATATCAATTTTGTATTTTTATTTTATCTTCCCTCAATTTTAAGGGGCATATATAGATGATGTAGCTATGTTATTAGAAAAAGTAAAATCTTATTTTTAAAAAGAAAAAAAAAAAAGAAAAGAAAAATAACTCTTAATTGATAGAATGTGACACCTGCAAGCAGTTTGAAAATGCATTGACTGAAAGCAAAATTATTGATCCATGTCAATTCATCATCTCAAAAGTCCAAAAGCAAGACCTTCATATTGATTTTGTATTATATTTAGCCCATTTCTGATTTTCTTACCTAAAATCAAAAATGTAAAATAAAAAAATATATCAGCTGCACATTTTACTATAATTCAGTTTCTTCACTCAGAATCATCGTTGAAAGGTAATTTTGTTTCTTACATGCTTTATTGTTTTAGTTTTCTAGGGTATTTTATTAATTTTACATGTGTGAGTTTGCGTGTTTACTCATTAAAATAAAAAGGAAACCACATTCTAGAATAAAGAACTTGATACCAGTTTATGAAGGGGTAGAGTATCATCATCATCATCATCATCATCATCATCATAATTTAATGTCGCCCTTTCATGCTGGCGTGGGTGGGACAGTTTGACAAGAGCCAGTCAAGCAGAAGCCTTCAGTTGTAATGTGTGTGTGTGTGTGTGTGTGTGTGCAGATGTATGAGAGAGAGTGAGGGAGTGCATGCGTGTGTATCATTTCTAACTTTTAAAGTTAATATCTAGGTCACCCATATATTTTTTATTTTTTTGAGAAAAATATCATCTGAAGTACTTCATCAGACTCATACCATCTTAGCTATAATTGATATATAGTCATGTGTTTACTAGCAGGTTACTTAGTCTAGTATGGCATATTTAATCTTTTATAGTTCCCCTAAACTTAGTTTCTCACTGACAAGATGGTGTTTCCTTCCAGGTGAAATCAGTTTCTTTTTGATATTTTAAAACTATAATGGCACAACAGAGAACACAGTGCCAGATTAAATGACCTTGTAGTTCTATCCATTTAAATTCTGAGTTCAGATACAGATTGTACTGTTTATGCCTTTCTTTCATTCAGGGCTGTGCTGGCAAAATTGTTTGCAAGCAAAACAAACTGCTTTGCAGCATTTCTTCTGAGTTCAAATTTCATCAAAGTTGGCTCTGCTTTTTACCCTTTCAAGATTGATAAAATAAGTACCATACAGTTCTATATTTAAGAGATGAGGAATTATGTACATTATTTACAATTGACAGATATTTGTCCTCATCTTGTTTGTTGTTAATACGTTTTGGCTGATATACCCTCCAGCCTTCATCAGGTGTCTTGGGGAAATTTCGAACCTGGGTTCTCATTCCTAAGGTATTTTTTGATGTATTATTATTATTATTGTTATTATTCAGGTCACTGCCTGGAATCGAACTTGAAATCCGAATTCAATTCCTGGCAGTGACCTAACGAGTCTGACTCGTTGTTGTTGTTGTTGTTGTTGTTGTTGTTGTTGTTGTTGTTGTTGTTGTTGTTGTTGTTGTTGTTATTCATGTCACTGCCTGGAATCAAACTTGGAATCTTGGGGTTAGTAGCCTGCACTCTTAACCACTACACCCATGGGCATATGGCATAGTGGTTTAGAGCGCAGGCTACTAACCCCAAGATTCTGAGTTCGATTCCAGACAGTGATTTGAATAACAATAACAATAATAATAACGATAACAACAACATCGAAAAATACCTTAGGAATGAGAATCCAGGTTCGAAATTTCCCCAAGATACCTGATGAAGGCTGGTAGATAGATCAACAAATATCCGTCAATTGTAAATAATGAAAATAAGTACTAGTTGAGCACTGGGGATCAATGTAATGGACTATTCCCTTGGATCAAAATTTCAGACTTTGTGCCTATGGCAGGAAGGATTTAAGGTTGTAAAATAACTCACAACAGTGAACTGGACTGTATCAAATTGAATATAACCACCACTCACTTGAAAATCTGCCTTTGTACTAAATTTAGAAATTCATATTTAAAAAGCAAAAATACATACATTATTTCTTAACTTTAATAAGTGCATAGCAAGGTAGCTACTTGAATTCAGGTAATGTACACATTAGTGATATAAGTGGTATTAGGCAGTACAAAAATTAACTTAACTTGTGTAAAGTGAAGTGGCACCAACTGGGAACGGATATCAAGTTAATGGACGTGGCCCATTGAAACCACTTAAGAATCATTCTTTTTTTTTTTTTTATTAATACACACATTCAGTCCTCTGTAACAACATCCCACTCACAACAAAATATTCTATTCCAAAATATATATCTATGACAGCACATTTACCATGACGCATTGTCTACCACGACACTTCACCTGCTAGAAACAATTGCCAAATATCCCTTAAGCTATGTCCTTCTGTTTTAAAAAATGGGCATGTAAAATAATTAATTGTATGTACGTATCATCATCATCATCATTTAACGTCTATTGTCCATGCTGGCTTGGGTTGGATGGTGTGACCAGAACTTACAAGCTGAGGAGCTGCACCAAACTCTAGTCTGATTTGGCATGTTTTCTACAGCTGGATGCCCTTCCTAACATCAACAACTTTACAGAGTGTGCTGGGTAATTTTATGTGGCACCACATCGGTGTTTTTGCATGATGCTGCATGGGCGCTTTTACATGTCACTGCACAGGTGCTTTTACATGGCACCACATGGGTGTTTTTACGCAGCACTTCACAGGTGCTTTACATCACCAGAAGGATTGGTCTTAACACTTCTACCGTGGAGTACAGACTTCCTGAGTACAGTAAAATGCCAAGTATCTCGGTCCTTTGTCATCTCGCCTGAAAGGGTCAGCTTCCTGAGGTCGTTCTTCAGTACGTCATCTCATGTCTTCCTGGGTCTCCCACTTCCACATGTTCCATTCATTTTGAGAGATCAGCACTTCTTTATGGAGTTGTAGGCATCCCTTTGCATCACACGACTAAACCACCACAGTCTTTTCTCTTACACACAGCAGCTAATTCCTCTTATGCCTAACTCCTCTCTCAGAACACTGGCACTCTGTCACACATGTACAATTACATTACACATCCAGAAGAGCATACTAGCCTCATTTCTTTCTAACCTTCTCATGTCCCCTGCATTCAGGGCCCATGTCATACTACCATCTATAATTGTTGTCCATATGCATGCATCATACAATCTTCCTTTCACTTGGAGAGAGAGACCTTTCATGCCCAACAAAGGTAACAACTCTTTGAATTTCCTTCATCCTATTCTTATTCTAGTTATCACACTCTTTATGCATCCTCACCACTACTTATTTGATCCCCCTAGGTAGATCTACTACCTCTAATGGGCAACCAAGGCATTTCAGAGTATCAGTTTCCTGAGTCTCTAAAATTTTTATGGATCTTGTGCATCTTCCACATACAGAAACTACCTTTTCTGATAACCTCCCAGTTAACTCACTGCACCTCTTGTGTATCCATAGCTTACTCTAGATACACTCTATGGAGTTCCTGCCTACACCTTTCCTACAAATTGATGCTTCAAGTCCCAAACAAAATCCAGCAGTACATCTTTATCTTAGCTTATACATAAACTCAAGAATGAATCAACTTCTTAGACACTTAAGTGGTCTGTAGTTGCCCACAGCAAACCATGCAGTGGCTAGAATAGCAAGTATGGTCTCTGCATAACCGAAGTCATATTATGCAATCCACAGATTGCCTTAAAGAACACATAATGAACAGCATAATTTTCACATGAAGACATTGATTTCACAATCTATTCTCAAAATGCAAATAACAACACCCCCACCGCATCATTTCTCCTATCATTCATAGACATCTCCCCCTTATTTACCAGCATAACCACTAAATATTATACCACCAATATTTTCCCATTATATTGCCTTTAACTCATTGTTGTTTATATCTATCTATCTTATCTTTCCTTATCATTTACACCCTTTTTTCTTATTACACCGGCCTCCCCTACCCTTTGTAAATTTACAAGCATATACACCCACATGCACCTCTAGTATTTCTTACAGAAAGCACACTTGCGCGTACAACAATATTTATTCCTTACTTTTCAATTTGTAGTATTTACTACATTTCTTCCCCATTCTCTCATGAATTTCAGTTCTACTACTACTTCATCACTTCAAGCACACCTTTTCCTCCCTTTGAACCAAAAATGCTTTCCCACTCTCTCCTCTTCCAACATTATCTTTTCTTTCAAATACCACTCCCCTTATAGCATACTATGCAAGAATTTAAAGAAGGATGGCATTATATAATAAACTACACCTAGTATGGAGTTAGAGGAAATGGCAAATCAGATATCAAGGAAAGCTATCAGTAGGGAATAGTCTAATTATTAATAATGTAGAATGTGAAACAGGTGGCGATGATATCAAAATTAGATGGTGTAATCACCTTAGTGTAAATCAGATGAAGCAACTCAAGACAATAGTTGTGGGTAAGAGGTTTGGATAGTGTATTCTATCTACTATAACATGCACTGCTCAAAAAACTATGTTGATGTAAGGAGTACTTTCCTAGTAGAAATGAAAACAAATTGTCTAGGGTGTGCAGGCAACTACTAGAGGTTAAGTATCAGTCATCGCTATTGCATAATACCAGGTACACCACGGATAGAATGGTTAGCTCCTTCAATATAGCATACCATGCAAGTATAGTAAGCGTAGTTAAAAGATATTAGTAAAAGGAAGACGAGAATAGGAGGACTCACAAACGAATGGGTAAATTGATAGATTAAATGGTCAATGAAAGAGGGAGTAACTTAGATTGGACCTAGGTTGGGGGCTATTATAGAGGTTGTTTAATGTCCTTAAAGTATTTAAATGTGTGGGTAGCCTAATGCATACAGGAAAGATGAAGGTCTAGTTTATTATTTAGTAGATTTTCTCAATTAGATCTCCTTAAAATTTCAAATAGCACTATGCACCAAAGTCTGCATCCATATCTACAGTTTAAGTATGGTTTAGCAATCCTAATGATGTCCCAACTCAAATCAAATTTAACATTGTTGCCCTTGAGCTCTCAAATCTTCATGGCTAGAAACCTCCTGCCAGCCCTTTGTCTTAATTTAAAAGATGAATAGTAATTGCATAAGCACCCCTTGAGATTTACAGAGCAGCTAATATAAGGATAAGTATTGGACTCCATTACATCACATTTGTAAACCACATTTTCCGCTAAACATTGACGAGAAAGTGGACAAGATGTTTTGTCTAAACAATTGCACCCAATATTTTATAATACTTGAAATTTCGTTTTGGGTATGTGATCCAACATTATTATTATGTTATAAGTTCAAGCTTGCAAGAGTTACTGGTGTTTGCATGGCAGTTGCTGTGGTTTATATTACTATAATCAATACTATTTTGTTAACATAGGTAATTGTGCCTGTAGCATGTATGTATATATATATATATATGAAGGGGTATTAAAAAGTTCTTGGCTTTGGGTAAAAAAAAATACAGGAGGATCAGTTAATTTTGATCTTATTCAACTCATTTCCTGCTCAGATTCCCACACTTATTGCAGCGGTTCTTTAGTTTTTCTAAGCCCTGTAAAAGAACTCATAAGTTTGGGCCTTTCATGGTACCCTTAAAGCCAGAAACTTTTCCGCACCTCCTTGTGTGTGTGTGTGTGTGTGCATGTGCAAGTGTGTACACTATCTTTAAAAAATTCCTTTGAACATAGATTTGCTTGACCAGAGTAGACTGAAGCTAACCTCTTCCCCTACAACTAACTCAACAGCCACACATGATAATACTTTTCCCTATACACAAGTCATTCTTTGATAAGAAACCTGGTTTAGCTACGTTATCACTGAAGCAAAGAGAGACCCTCTACTTAGTCATTCAGCATGCTAAAAACCAAAGCCAAATTTTCTTTAAATGCACTTTTTCAGATAAGAAACCTAGTTGGCTCAAATTTTATTGCAATATATGAGATTGCTAAACAGTTAACTGCATGTGGCATACTTCAGTTTATTACACTGTGTCTCCACAATTCTTTTCTTCATTTGTTTTTGAATGTCTGTCTCATACAAATCCGTTAGGACTTTGAAACTTTGTATCTTATAGAAGATTTCAATGACTTTTACCACTCTACCCTTGTTCCATGAAACATATGCTATTATGTATTATTGTATTGCCTGGAGGGCTTTTGTCAAGCAGCCCTATACCACAGAATCAGTTAGCTATTTATTGTCTTCACAGACAAATCAAATTGGTGTCATTATCTTCAGATCAGCACTGATGGATAAGATCTATGGTCAAAGATGTTACTTAAGATCTGGTCATTCTGTTTCAGTTTTTTTTTCCAAGCTTTTCCTTTTTTTTACAATAGCAAATATGATTTTGAAGTGACATAGCTACTATTTCTAGTTGATAGGCCAACCATATGAAAGAAACTTCTTTGGCTCATGTAATATCTCACTCGGATTGTGTAGATCAACCTTGTATTTTTTCTTTATCACAAGGAAACCTGTACTTTAAACAATTAAATTTGCAATTTTAATATCGACAAGCTATAATAAATTAAGGTTCTCATCCAAAGAAAGAGATTCTTCTCTTAACCATTTAATAGCATTAACATAAAGATAGTCTTCCCTAGATCTCACCTAATGTAAGCTATTGATTGACAACCTTCACAAGAATATATGATGAATAATTCAGCTTAAATTAGATTCAGTCAACAATCTATCAATTTGCCAAGATCTACCAGCACCTTCATCTGAATTTTAGATATTGCTCATCTTATCAACATGAGGATTAAGTCTCAAAAGATATGAATAAAAGGCCATACTATAAAAATAAGAAATCCTTTGCCTAGCATAAGGATCTTAAAAGGTTGGAGCTATTGCCAGTTCAGTCAAAATATAGACTGTATACATGTGTGTGTGTGCATGTATTCCATGACAAGCAAAATTCTTTCATCTCCCACATCAGCTCCATTCACTTCTCTCTCCATTTTACCTCCTTCATCTCCAATACCACCCTCAATTTCCCTGGCATAACTGTCTGTATCAACAATTCTACCCATACTCTGTCTACTGTTTTCTTCAAACCTACAAACCTTTTCTACATCAACTTCTCCTCCTTTCACCTTACTCATACCATATACTGCATTTTAGTCCTTATACTCTGTATCCAGAACTCAACCCAGTGTATTTTGTTTCCTCTTGTTTACTACCTCACCAGCCTTCCCCTCCAACATATCCTCTTCTATCTCTTCTGCCATCTTCTGTTCCCTCTTCCCCATTCCTCCCTTTAAGTGCATCTGCAACCTGTACAGTCTCCCCTCCACAGATCATTCTTCCTCACCTCTGTCCCCTCTCAATCCAAACTCCACAGCCAAATCTGCCCTTTCATTTTCAACACTACTGCCCTCATTGAACCCAACCTCTGCATCTTAAATATGGGGACTCTTTCTGATGCACCTGCAACAACTTCATATTTATGCACAGTTCTTAAGTGGTTTTACATGGATCTTTCTCAACGATGACCTTTAATTGACTGTCATTGATGACAGATAGGCGTCCACTATGTTCACAATTTTCAAGGCTCAGGTCTCCACTGCAAAATCGTTTAAACCAATTTCAAGCTGACCATTTACTTGAGGAAAACTTCTTAAGTAGTTTCCTAAATAGATCCGCTCTTAATTTCTATGGACATAACATCAATGTTTCAGCAATTCTGTCTGCTTCATATAGAATGAATTTTTACTTAAAATGGTTTAATTTTCTATAGTAATTTCAATCACAAGGCTAACACAGTGTAACCAAATATATTGATTGTCTATATACAGGCATTGTAGAAAGTATGATTCAGAGATTGAAGGTGGTGGTGGTGGTAGTAGTAGTAGTAGTAGTACATGGTCTAGTGAGTTCAGAATAAGACTAAAATATCTTTTATATTTAGCAAATACACTCTGTTCACCAGGAAACAATAGCATTTTCTTTACTTAATTTCAAATTCTGATTATTTAATTTCAAATTCTGTTCATTGAATGCTATTTAAAGAAATTCTAGAGAATTATCAACAGAAATTAGAAAATATTAACATCATCAGGTTAATGGAAATTCTGCCACTGAGGACAAAAGGTGGGTGAAGTATGGGCTAGGTTAATATGGTGTAATTAATGATATCTTTACATTTGTCATTTTGAGAAAATTATTCAGTTTCATTAATTTTAATTACTTTACAGATATTTTAAAATATTTTTACTATAGATATTCATTCCATATTAATATAGATTCTGAACAATCTTGGACAGCCTGGGACATTTGCATAAATTGTCAGAATTAATTATACAAACTTACACAATTTCATTATTTCCAGCAATGATAACTGACATAGGGCTGTCCTCATTGGTTCCTGATTTCTTGATCTTTGCTTTTATTGCCCAGCACTGAGAAATGAGAAAGAATTTCAGCAGAAAAAGAAAAAGGCAGTTTGGTTAACCTGGCATAGAACTTCCATTTCTTTTCAGCCAGAAATGCAACAAGCTAGAAATGTAATGTGTCATAGTTGGTAAAAGGCATATGGAATGATAGCCTTCTGGGTTAATGAGATGACAATTCAACTCTCATCATTAATTGTATTTGACAATACTATTTACCTCTTAATAGTCCCACTGTTGATCACAGTAGATGTTTGCTACAGATAGTATTTTTCATCATTGTTATATCATTGAAGACTGCATCTTTTGATTAATTTGCACCATAATCTTGATAAAAGTATCTCTTTATTCTTCTTATACCTTCGTTTTCACTGTAAATGGATCTGATATAGTAAAACAGAAAGCAAAATATTCTGCTTAGAATACAATGAAGACATTGTAAATGGAAGGTGTCAGCTATCTCAACCAATCATATATACAAAGTACCTTTCAGATGTATGTGAAATGTATGTACGGCATACACATATTTTATTATACTTACCATTATGTCTTATCAGTACCTTGCAAAAACATAAAAAGCTACATTTTTATATTCCTAATGGTATTAGATACAATATCAATAGTACAAATGAAGAAAGTTTCAGAAAATATGAGGTTAAAAATCCCTTCAAATTCCTCTCACCTATTCCCTTTACAAAATAAATGATTTTTGTTGCATTCTGATAAATTTGTTCACTGGATAAAGAACATCAAAAATCTTAAGATCATATATTGGGTGAAATAAAAATAATAGTAATCGGGCACCAACATTGTGTTTAGCTTTGAAGTTATGAAAGATAGTGCTGAACATGTTTTGTTACAGAGAAGAAAGAGAAGAACCACTTCATACTAATGATAACATGTCCAAATTTGTCTTCTGTACTTGCAAAGGTAAAAGTAATGTTGATCATAACTACTAATTTTTACTTAAGATTTTTAATTGTTTGACAGATTAAGCATACATTCATCCACTTAACTCTCATTTATCAGAGTGATGGCTACAAAGATAATATGATTTTTTATAAATTTACATACACTACACCAATGAAAATATGTTTATATAGCAATTCACTTATAAATATTTTGGTAAATTCCACTGAAAAGATTCAATAAGAACAAAACATGTCTCATGTCTTTTTCTATGCTGAGGTAAAACTAACATTGATATATACATAACACATGCGTATGTGTGTGTGTGAGAGAGAGAGTGCGTGTGTGTGTATGTATGTATATATGATGTATGTATGTCATCATCATCATCATTTAACGTCCATCGTCCATCTGGAATGGGTTGGACAGTTTGACCAGGGTTGGTAAGCTAGAAGGCTGCACCAGACTACAGTCTGTTTTGGAATGGTTTCTATGGCTGGATGCTCTTCCTAACACCAACCACTCTGAGAGTGTAATGGGTGCTTTTACCGGCACGTGTGCCATTTGTGTGACATCAGTATCTGTCACAACTGCAGTTTTATTTGGCTTGATGGGTCTTCTTCTCAAGCTCGGCATAATGCCAAATTGTAATTGTGTGTTGCTCATTTCTCTTGTGAATTTGTGACAAAGGTATAGATTGTTGAGGATAGTGCTGAATTCTTCCAGATTTTCTAGGGATTTGGTCCAAATTAAGAAACAATCATCAGTCAAGTTTTTCCATTGAAAAGGAATGTATTGTTTTTGAGGATGAGTCTGACTGCATCTAGTATGAAAGTTACAGTAAATCTACGGCGGATCACTCCTCTATGTTTCTCAACCATATTTTATGGCAGTAATTCCCAGATCATGTGGAATATTTGTATATAAGTTTGTTACATCAAAACTAACTAACAGTGAATTAGATTCTGTTGTTCTGGGTAGATGTGACAAGAAATCAATGTCATCCCGAATGAAACTGGGTATGTGGCTATATAGTGGTTTTTGGATAATGTCAATGAGATTGCTCAGATGATGTGTAGGACAGGCTGGATCGGCTATAATGGGTCTTAGTTTAAGGTCTTTTGGGTGTAGTAGTTTTATGTATTCACTACCCTGTTCTTTTTTTTTATAGCATTTTGTATTTCTTCTGACTTGTGAGTTTTAGGTAAGTCACAGAAGTTGCTGGATTTTGACTCAAAATTGGTAATATAGTCACTTTCATTAGGAGTGAGGGAGTTAAAATGTTTTAAGACTAAATAATTGAGTTTCTTCATGATGCAGTGGTCCATATTTGAGGGTATTTCACAGTAGAATGTTGTATCCTTCAATTGATCTTCCAGGTTATCTCCATCTCTTCAGTGTTATGAAGAGATGGAGATGGAGATAACCTGGAAGATTTCGTTGCCTCTTGGCAGAAACTGCCATAACTAACTAGCACCTACTGACAATCTGCTCATTTGCTCAATTAATCACCTGTTCCTATATGATTATATGCTTCCACACCCTTGTCCTTGCAATTACCAACTCTTTCTATGTAACAGACTTATATACAAATATTCCACATGATCTGGGAATTATTGCCATATCTGTACTACTGATAAATGTATATGTATTCATCTAATACATTGGAATAAATATACATACCAAAATGTTTACCAGCTAATGTCTGTGGATTTTGTATCCTTTCCACTTTCTTATTTGCTGTATAAATCAAGGGTAAACCACTTTTTACCCCCGCCCATATATAACACTCAATTGTGAGATTGCCACACAATAAGTAGCACTTGTGTATGAATAATTGGGTACACTACCAGCAGTATATTGGATAGCTACTATCACTTAGTTGGTTTCCCTACTTCTAACTCACACAGAAATATATATATAATATGTATGTATGTATGTATGTATGTATGTATGTATGTATGTATGTATGTATGTATGTATGTATGTATGTATGTATACATTTATATGTGTTTGTGATGTCCCCATAACTTAGCGGTTCAGCAAAAGAAACCGATAGAATAAACACCAGGCTTACAAAGAATAAGTCCAAGGGTTGATATTTTTGACTAAAAGGCAGTGCTCCAACATGGCCACAGTCAAATGACTGAAACAAACAAAAGAATACACACACATACATACATATATACATATATATTTACATATACACACACACACACATATATATATATATATATATATATATATATATATATATATATATATAAATGAATTAAATGAAAATCAATTAAAACATGAAGGAAGAATCTTGAGATTATAAGCAAAAATTGATTGACTAGGTGACTAATAAAATGTTCAAAAACAGACATGTTTTTAGTAAATCTCCTTGTTACGTGACACACTTTAGGAAATTCTGATAACATTATTTTGATTTTCCACTCAAGAGAATTTCATATGGTCCAAGTAAATATTGTTTTCCATTAAATATGACAGTTTAAGTGGTTACCTTCTGTCATCATCAAATTGGCTTATAACCCTTCTCATTTGCAATTTCTTCCTGCAACCAACATTGATGCAGATGGCAAAAATGCACGTTAAAATAACTGAAATTGTCGACTTAGTTATTACATCTTCGTCCTCCTTAATATCAAAGCAATGCACATCACAATCTCCATCACACACAGCCATGAAACCTTTGTTTCTTCAAGCTATGTTTTTAATGCTGTACTAGTTCTGTGCCAACTATACATTGGAGCAAATTTGCCTCATCTTTGATCTCTCTGTGACATCTAAGCTGGTGGCCAAAGTCATCCTTATAAGCATGTCCCTCCACATCTTTCGAGCTAACACCAAATCAAACAAGTGTTTTACCTGTTGCAGTACAAAGAAAACTTCTTGCAACACCCATAAGAAATCATCCCCTCAAACCCAAACTTACATACAAGACTGACAGCAAATACATAAAGAATGTCTTTATGCATTGCACAGCATAAAAGCTCACTTGTCTCCCAAATTGAAATAGATCTTTCTGGTCTCTTACAAATATGATCTTTAAGTTTACAGAATACTCTTATTTATCACCTTTCAACAAATATAACACCATTTACAAATTCCCATTAGAAAGGCCTCAATGCCTGCTACCTGCTAAAGATATCAAGTCATTAGTTCTGCTTCTTTTCCCTTACTCATTTACTTGTTTCAGTCATTTGGTTGTGGCCATGCTGGAGCAACCACCTTTAGTCAAACAAATCGATCCCAGGACTTATTTTCTGTAAGCCTAGTACTTATTCTATCAGTTTCTTTTGCTGAACCGCCAAGTTACGGGGACGTAAACCAATATCGGTTGTCAAGCGATAGTGGGGGGACAAGCACAGACACAAACATAAATATACACACACACACACATATATATATATATAGATATACGACAGGCTTCTTTCAGCTTCCGTATACAAAATCTACTCACAAGGCTTTGGTTGGCCTGAGGCTATAGTAGAAGACACTTGCCCAGGCTGTCACACAATGGAACTGAATCTGGAACCATGTGGTTGGGAAGCAAGCTTCTTACTACACAACCACACTGCACCTTGTCTAAGTTGTTAAAACAAATTATTAAGACCAGTATAATTTCTGTTGCCACTAATATCATTGTATAAGCATTCCAACTGTGGCCATTTCATCTTTTTTCTAGCATATGTATCCAGGTCTACATTATGCAGCATATCTTAATACTATGAAGAAAGAATGCTATGGTTTGAGAATAGTTTTCATACTAAGTTCATTAAGCTGAAAAAAATCTAGCATAATACAGTAAAAAGAAAAAAAAATATGTGACACATTTTTCTGAAAAAGTTAGTCTCTTAATGAAATGTACCATTTTTCCTATTCCTCAAGAAGCTGCTACAGCTTTCAGAACTATTAAAATCAATGTAGAAAATGTTTTCCCTCATGCTGTTGACAACTTCATTCCACTTACCATTGAGACCTATGTGTTAAACACTGTTCTAGCTGTAACATTATCACAGTAGGGTGTCCTATTGATTTTCCTTGCACCCTTTCTAAAAGTGAATTGCTGCATCATTTTATTAAGAAAGAAATTTCAACAATAGCTGAATGCTTATGTAAATGACAACACTATCTTCTAGGGATTTTGCTCTCATTACCAACCAACAAAGAATCCTATTTATGTTTGATAAATCTCATAAATGCAAAATAAAAATTGATAAAATATCACACCGGAAGGTCAAGCTCTCTCCATATCGTTTGATATTTTCCATCAATGTGGGGAAATGAATTTATACACAGATATTTTGTCTTCAGTGAGCTATTCTGTTCAACCAGATTACAAATTTCTTCTATATATTCATGATAAATTGTGCCATTCATGTGTGAAAAGTTTGTTCTATTATATAATGATAAAAGCATCTTCCACTCCCCGTAAAAGACTTTCTTAAAATCTGCAATGACTGTGGAATATGTTCTGAACCAAAACCTGGACTACTCAGGCTATGGAACACATTGCATTGTATTTTGTAGATACTGATCATAGTCACTATCTAGGAACAAATATCTTTTAGTGACAGCTGATGAAAACTCATATTATCCTTTTGTTTCTCATTGTACTGGTTTCACCTCTCGAATTGTCCATCAGCATCTCAAAAACTATTTTCATTATTTGGAATAACTAAAACTATTCATAGTGATAGAAGAGCCCATTTCATGTTTCTGGAAGTCTGAAAATTTCTAAAACAACAAAAGGAATTGTACAAAATAGAACAGCCCTTCACAACCTCCAGAGGATCATCATCATCATTGTTCGACCGTGGTCGAGACAATGGAATTTACCATGCTGCGCCAGACTTCACGGTCCATCATAGCATTACAGAGGTTCTGTTGCTGGATGCCTGTATCCCTGGAGATTACATCAGGGTAAGAGAGTGTGCACCCTCTAGTATTATGAGTAGATGGCTTCCAGAGGAGAAGAGTAGAAATTGCCTCATTTTCAGCTCTACAACAATGTCCAGCAAACTGGACTCTCCTACCTTTCACAAGAGAGGAAATGGACAACATGAGAGCGTTCAGACAATATGAAAGATAATATCGTTACCTTTAAACTCAGAGAATCCTCTTATAACTTGTTGGGAAGATATTCTTTTTGGAGAACCTCATTTAATTTGCTCCCTCCTCTTAACTGCTATCAGTAAGGTTCCTCTTGATTATGTTCTTCAGCAGGCATCTTTCTGCCTTCTTAAATAATTTCTCTTGAGCCAGTTCATGCATAAAAAAAAAGAAAGAAAAAAGAATAGAATCTATGTACACACAAAAATTATCTTTAACACAAAAAAACTCACCAACAAAAATGAAAGGAGAAGTTTACCTATTTTCAGAAGCTATCACACTTTGTGATTTGTCATGATGTCTGACACCACCAGTTCAAACAATTAAACTGAATCAGATATATAAATGGTTGCTTCTGTTTGAGATCTTAATACTCCCAACTCAACCTCTTCATTCCACAACAATACTCTCCAAGTAGCAGCAAAAGTGAGATTATTTCATTAAGGCATGTGATATCTATTGTCCCAATGGATAAATGTCATCATTCAAAGAAGAACTCTCAGCCATCAGCTAAAGTAAGATTAAATGTACAAAACATGATTGATTTTTTTGGAGTAGATGACAGTTTATTATATGTATCACCAGAAAATTATTTTAAATAACAGTCAACTTACTTACGTAGTTAGTTAATTTAAACCTGCAATTACTCAGAGAAAGAAATCAAAATTTTAAAAGAAGAATGCATTAAGCTTCAGGTTGTAGCAGGAATACTTAACAACTACAAAACATAGAAATTGAACCTGGATCACTATATCTGATGCAAAAAAACAACTCAAGGATATGATCTCAATTTTCTAATTACCAACATTATCAATAAATTTGACCTTTCAAAACTTTGTGTGGAACCAAATCCAACAACTTCATCTTTGGCACACTTTTTCTGACCAAGACTATTACTATATATTCAGTGCATTTTAGCCACTACAGTCAAACAAGAGTCAGCAGCTCAGTTACAGCACATGGCAGCTAACAGATAGTAGCAGAACCAGTAGCAGACCAGAGCACAGTCACAACACAAAAACAAAGAATAGTGGCAGCAGCAACACACCATGACCATCTAACATCATGAAACTCATTGAAAAAATATTTAGTTTATCGAAATTATGTCTTTTACCAACCCGGCTGAAACCGGCTCTGGCTCTGAGTACAAATATCTTGTTATCGTAAGTTTTGAATTAAAATCTTCTAGCTGAATGATAACTAAGTTATTTTACTAAATTCTTTGTTATATATAAAGTAATTGAAAGAACACAGAGCGTCTCAAAATAAATACAGTAATGAAAGGGTTAAAGTAAGTTTGCACTTTTCCAGTATCCTCTACTTGATGTTTTAATGTGCAACACTCTCATTCAATATCCATACATGTCTTGCTATGCTTATGACATTATAACTCTCTTCAATATTAAATATGGACTAAAAATTGTTGAGCTTGGTCCTGAACTTTCCATCAGACCCATATATTTCTGTATATTTATTACTTCATTGGGATCCTTTGAAATTATCTCTACCTCATACCCAATGATTTCTGTGTTACAATAGCTATTTAGTAGACATGTGGAATTATCTCTACATGGGCAGCTAACCTCTGTTCTGGGTTTAGACTTAACTTACCAACTTTTTTAAGCTAGGTGCACAGTTAAATGAGACTCTTAAATTATGTCTACTACATATTTTTTTCTGTAGCATGCATTTGGGAGAAATGCTTATTATGTAAACTAAGGAAGATTCTGCCTACACAAGTTTGCACATTAAGGGAAAATGTGAGTGCAAGCCATATAATCTCATGGTGGTATTTTCTCTTGGTCACATTAAGGTCGGGCACATAACTAATCCAATCATACTAGATGCATATCCTTGTCAATAGCCCTCACCAGAAATAAAGATAGGGTTGACGACAGGAAGTACATTTGACCTCCCAAAAATCCAACCTTGAATAACCCCCTATAAAACCCATGCTAGCATAGAAAAATGGTTGTTGCACTAGGGAGTCTATGCTCCATCACTACTCAGAATTTTGCTCTTCTTCTATCATCTGTTTTAAAAATTAAACATCAGGCTTTGATATGTTTCAAAACTTACAAAGGTTTTAAGTCAATAATGATTAGGCTAATGGAATGATAAAACAATCTGCAGCATCTGTGGCTGAGATGATACTTAACAATACAGTATTGTAAAATTACTGCTTTTTGGTACAGCTGCTACTGACCTTTACATTGTTAGTAATTATTGAAGAAATGTAGGTGTATTATTTTTAGAAAGCTTCTAACTCTGTTGTATGTTATGGTTCACTATATATAAATATACAATTGATTTTAATATGTTTTTTACTGGTTTTTATCAGAGGTACGTGGTCATTCTGGGACAGTGCCTTCAAGGGTTTTAGTTAACCACATTGTTATTGGCACTATTACTTCTTTCAGACTGCTATTCAATACAGTATATCAACTCTATTTTTTGGATTGTTCAGTTGCATTTTGTTATAAAGGACTGAAGCATAATACATCAGTGTGTGACTGTTCATGTGCATACATGTGTGTATACTCTTACATATACAGATACACACATACACACACATATATAATGGCCTTCCACACAGTTTCTGTTTACTAAATTCCACTCTCATAATACTGATCAATCCAAGACCACAATAAAAATTATTTGCCCAATGCAGCATCTGGGAGCATTGAACAAGGAACTACATGACAGTATATGTGTATTTATATATATATATATATATATATATATATATATATATATATAGGAACATCAATAGCAATGCCTATTTTCCTAATCATTTCTTTCCCTCTGATATATATATGGATGGATGGATCAATGGATCGATCGATCGATCAATCACAAAGCTCATTTTGACTAGCATGCTGAATAGCTGAATAAGCTATTGAGTGAATTTATAAATTTGACTCTAGTTTCAGTGTTGAGTCTCCTCATCAGTAACTGTTCTGTTGTTATTCTTAAATTTGCTTTAAAATAACATTAGATTAACATTTATTTATCTATATATTTATTTATTTATCTACATATTTATCCTTTTCCAATTTATATTGAAAAAGGTTATAAACATTGTTTAGAAAAAGCAAAAGGCAGTAATTTAAAAAGTTCTTTCTCTTGGATTTGACTCAACCATGTCACTATTGCCATTAGCGATGTGATGAATTAATGGCTGGCCCTCTGCAAATCCACATATATGTATGTGAGTGTGTCTACATAAAATGTTTATACATATACATACACAGAGAGTATGTGCGTGTGTGCAGCCTAGAGGTAAGTAAAGATACGTGTGATGCTTTAAATTAATGAAAAGTTAGAGAGAGAGAGAGAAATAAATAGACATGAATATTAACAGAGAAAACATGCTTGAAGAGACGGAAAATGTGAAAGAAAAGGAGTGAAAAACAAGAGGCAAATTACCTGAGAATTTTAACCTCTATAATGATGGTTTGTTTGCTAAAAAACCATAGTTCTTAATTTTTGTGATCTTATGAACGAATTTCCCTGACCTTCAAAGTACTTTCTGAATTTTATTTTAGATTGAATTTCACACTGATGATCAGTAGTGCATTTAATCATTAACTCAGGGTCACTAGAATACAAGTTTTAAGTGGCAGGGAAGAATTAGTGGGAAAATCACTATTCATTAACCTCCACATTAAAATTTTGCAGGAAAGTTTGTCTGATTGTGTTGAGGTAGAGCAGTGTGCTGGTTTGAATAAGTAATGCTTGCATCACTGAGTTATAGTTGAAACTTGTTTCAGTTGATTAATTCTCCATCTGAATGTATTTAAGTTAATAACATATTCTTTCACTAAAAGTCTTTAGTCAGAGAAGTACTGAAATATATTGGAGGGCCAAGAAATAAAGGAGATACTATCAGCAGTATAGGGGCAATAATGTGTGTGTGTGTGTGTGTATGTGTGTGTGTGTGTGTGTGTGTGTGTGTGTGTTGTGTGTGTGTGTGTGTGTGTGTGTGTGTGTGTGTGTGTGTGTGTGAGTGTGTATATATATATATCTGCTTGTACTTTTTCTTTACATACATATATTTACTAATACACTATTCCTTGTTTGTCTTTAACATATGTTAAGAACATTATTGAAGAACACTTCTAATTCCCTTGTGATGTTCTCTAGTATATGTGCCACCATGACATCAGCTTCGAATACTTCCTTTTCTAAGTTACCTTATACTATTTGCATATCCATCAGCCACTCACAAGGAGTATGAGTTTAATAAGTTATTTTCCACTATTTTGGTCAGGGTAATTTATAGTCCAAAACTATTGCATTAGCATCTATATCATTTTACATTGCTATCCGCAATTGTTATCATATATACAGCAACAGTATTGATCTGGATTCTAAATATATGTAAAGACTTATTCCTTTCTTAGTATCCCATTATGGCATGCTTTCAATTTGAATTATCAATGACTTATGACACTCCCTGGAAATCAGCAGAAGAAAGGGATTTTCAGTTGTAAAATAACTTTAAGAGAAGAATCTGTAATGTCTTTTGACTTTGGTCAATCATCCATTGTCATTTGAATCAGTTCAAGCCATTCTCTGACATACATCATACTTTGTAGATGATACAATAACAGACAATGGTTCTGTTATCAGAAGGGTTTGATACAACAGTCAAAGCATATCAGAGGGACTAGAGATAATTATGAAAATTCTTATGAAAGAGGATTGAAAAGTATGACTTATATTTACCCATTTTAACTATTCAGATACTTCATCTTTTTCCAATAGACTATGGTTTCTTTCATATTTATCTGCATCAATTACACATTATTACCTCATCTATTGTTGTCACAACTGAATTTGTGTATTTATTTTGTTGCTTTCATAAGCAAATATCTGTTACACTTTTGTCTTTATCTTTCCCAGGAGAGTAGCATGCCTGTGTTATGCTCATTATAGCTGAACCATGGGAAACAAGTTTTGTGGCCCTCTACTTAAGAAGAACTATAGACATGAAAGCTATCCGTGGAATATTAGAAAAGATTCCCATCTTTTAAGGTAAGATAATATTTTATAACATTATTCTTATTTATTTATTTGTAATACCATACATATATATATTTATGAATGAGATAAATGACAGCTATGTCTTTTGTTGACAAATCAAAATGAAATTTCAGCATATACAGCTGAGTAAAACAAAATTGCTGCAGAGAACTCAACCAGAACAAACTAATTTATTTATACAGCTGTACAAACATCAAAGTAATAGACAACTCAGTACATGAGTAGAATAGAATATAACATAAATGTCAACAATGTTTTTAGTTCACATATCAAGATGTTATTTCTGTAGATTATTACAATATCAAACAAAGATTATTATCGAATAAAAGAAACGATCATCATCATCATTGTTATTATTATTAAAGCAGTGAGCTGGCAGAATCATTACCATGATGGACAAAATGCTTAGTAGCATTTCTTATGGCCTTTACATTCTAAGTTCAAATTGCACTGAGGTTGACTTTGCTTCTCATCCTTTCAGGATCAATAAAATAAATACCAGTTGAGCACCGGAGTTGATGTGATCAACTACTTCTCACCTCCAAAATTCCAGGCTTTCTGCCTATTGTAGAAAGAATTGTCAAGGCACAAGCTCATGTGTTAAAACGAGAAGGAATGAAAACTATTTAATAGGCTTAGGTGGTAAGATATGTTGCATCAAAGCCACAATTCAGTCTTTGACTGATCAGGAAGGGTGTGTACTGCATAGCTCCAAGCAAATGTGTGTGACCTTCCAGCCTTACTTGGCCCTATTCTTCAGAGAAAGTGATAGGCCACAGAGAATAATGGACTTCATATATATATAAATAAGTAATTAAGATGTGCAGGTGTCAATTCATTACGGCCATTTCAAGTGGCTTCATTTAAATAATTAGTGAGAACATTATATCAATTTGAAAGAAACCACCCTCTTCAGATGACCACATGGGCACCAAACATAGAGGATAAACTATTTTTATAAAAAAATTTACATCAATAATGTAAACCAAAATATTTATATTGTTTCCTATTGTTATATCTGTAGCAGATATATCCATTGCTCATGGCTTTGAACCCTGACAATGATCTTAGTTCTCCTTAGAGGATCTTGCTGATATATATATATATATATATGGTAGACTCAGCCACAGATATAACAGGAAATAATGTAAATATTTTAGTTTAGATTATTGATGTAAATTTGTTTATAAAATTGGTTTATCCTTTATGTTTGATGCCTATGAAGTCATCAGAAGAGGGTGGTTTCTTTCAAATTGATATAATGTTCTCATAGTGTTGAAAGCTTGTGCTAATTCAAAACAGTTGAAGTGTATAGTACAAATAAATTAATATGATATATTAAATATATTATAATATAGGTGGCCCACAAGCAATTAAAATCTAAAGGCAAATTCATAAAAAGTATCAGCATTGCTAGAAACTTGCACACCACATCTGATGCTTCTTAGGTCCAACTTTTCTCTCAAGGTACTTACACTCTGTCAAGTATGCACACTGACATTATACATCCATCGGAGCATACTGGCTTCATTCCCTGCGAGCTTACACATATCCTCAGCAGTCACGGCCCATGTTTCACTGCCATGTAGCATGGCTGTTCGTACACATGCATCATACAGTCTACCTTGTATGCTGAGCGAGAGGCCCTTTGTCACCAGCAGAGGTAAGAGCTCTCTGAACTTAACCCAGGCTATTCTTATTCTAGCAGCTACACTTTCAGCACACAAAAAGGTCATTGTCATTCACCTTCTCGATCGTTACATTCTGCCTTAGATCTCTTTTGAGTCTTACTTGCATTATCCTGGCCTCTTCAAATGCTTTTTACTCCACACCTTTCTTCACCATCCACCTTGATCAGAAGCAAAAGTCACCAGTAGTGTCCCTCAGGGGACTGTCTTGGGCCCTCTTTATAGTCAACATAAACAACCTATCCATTATTATAAAACACTGCAAAGTGAAAATACTTGCTGATGACAATAAACTCTAGCAAATCATCAATGAAGAAGACAGAACTCAACTCCAGTCTGATCTAAATACAGTGAGTCAATGGGCAGACAAACATCAACAATAAGGTTGATATAGCTCATAGGATGAGCTCCTAGATCTTAAGAACCTTCCAGTCCAGAGAACATGGTGTCATCATTCCACTTTTCTTCTCCTTTGTATGGCCACACCTCAAATACGACTGCCTCCTGTGGTCTCCCCATACAAAACCAAACATTTCGAAAATTGAATCACCTCAGAGGGCATTCACTAAACGAATGAAGGGCATTACTAGGACCGCTTTAAAGCCTTGAAATTCTACTCTCTCCAGCATCACTGCAAGCACAGTGTGGAGAATATACCGCCAGCATTGCCCAAACGATCTGAAAATTAGCTTCAAGGTTCATCCAAGACTGGGACCACAGGCTATACGTCCTCTGCCCAATTCTGGATCACAACATATAGGCACAATGCGATACCATTTCTTTTCTTCAACAGGCCCTGCTCTGTTTAGCATTGTCCCAAAACTGATCAAAGAGGAAGAGAATTTCATCACCTTTAGACGGAGTCTGGACAAATTTCTTCAAAGAATACCAGATAAGCCACCTATACCTGGATACAATTTACTCAACAAGAACTCACTACTTGAATGGACCATGATACCACAAAATTTGACTTAAAAAGGATTTAGATAATCATATCAGGTGGTGCTATTAAGTTAGACATGGCCTGGACCAGTCTTTGGTCGAAACATATCTAAGTTTATATATATATATATATATATACATGTGTATATAATATATATATGTGTGTATGTATATACATGTATAAATATAGGTTAGTGGTACAATATTTAGTGGAAGTAGCAGTCGATAATATAGGACGCTATAGTAAAGCTTCAGTATATATATATATATATATATATATATACTGGCAAAAATGTTTGCGGGCAATGAACATAAAAAATTTCACCTTACTTGTAAGAAGAACATCAAATAAATGTATAACTCAGATGTGAATAATCTAGGACCTAAGTTTCAAACTTTCCAAATTATGTTTAACATAAATTTGATTAGTTCTCTTCAGCTAGATTCACCTAGACATGATAGTATCTATCTATATATCTATCTATGTATCTATCTGTCTATCTGTCTATCTGTCTATCTATCTATCCATTTTTGTGTATGTATGTGTGTGCATTGGTATGTATGATATATAAATGTGTGCCTGTGTGTGCACTTGTGCATTGATATGTATGAGTATGTGAATGTGTGTGTCTGCGTGTACGTGTGTGTGTGTATGTGTTTGTTTGTACGTGTGTGTGCGTGTGTGTGTACATGAGACTGTATATGACTTTCTCAATAGAATATCAGACTGTCAGCTAAAGATCAATGGTTTGGTTAGTATCTTTCCACTCACAGTGTGTTTTGTCATTCCCAAGATTTTGACCTCTCAATTGGCCTGTTTTATTCTAAAAGTAAATAGGTACCATGGAGTAAGAGCAACTTAAGTTTGTCAGCAGCCGCAGCAGCTTCACTATAAATTTAAACAATGACTCTTTAGCTTCCAATGTTATGCTCCAGTTAAGTACATTTCTCTACCCCTCTTTCTATATGTATATATATATAACCCATGCTAGCATGGAGAACGGACGTTAAACGACGATGATGATATATATATATATATAAAGGGAAAGTTTACGAAAATAAACAAGATGAAGGCAGGTGGAGTACAAACAAACAAATGTATTAGTATAGTGCTCAGGAATAGAAATAGTAAAAGTCTTTTACATTTCAAGCCTACGCTCTTTGACAGAAAAAAACAAGGAGAGAAACAAGGAGAGAAAATAAAAAAAAATATATATATATATGTATGCATGCATATATGTATGTATGTTTGTGTGTTTATGCGTGTACATAGGTAGGTATGTATGTATGCATGCATGCATGAATGTATGTATGTGTGTGCATGTATGTACGTGTGTATACACAGATGCATGCACACATACAAATGTGTGTGTGAATTGGCAACATTGCAGTATACCTGGCTTTAATATCACCAGAGCACCCTATTGTAAACCCACCAAAGAAACCTTCTATGATAAGCTAACTAAACCTACTAGCTGTTAAGCCAAAACATCTGTCTGTCTATAAAGTGATAAGTTCTATGAAAATAATTGTGGAAAGCTGGATATCTGACTGATATGGCTTTGGTTCATGACATGACAATGAGGTAGTTGAAGTAATAGGAATCCTCTATAATTGAATAGATTATGGAGCTCACCTGTATGTAATATGCACATGTGCACACACACATATATATGTGCCTGTGTGTGTATGTGTGTGTGTGTGTGTGTGTGTGTACATGCACATGCATGTGTGTATGCATGCTTCTCTTTGTGAAACAGAGAAATTGAGACATGAATATATCACCTGTACTCTTTCATGCATTGGATATGAGATATATGCAAAGGACAACTTGTGTTATTTATATTCACAACATACTTCCCTCTCTAGGAATTACAAACAAAAATGACCTTGGTTGTTTTCCAACACCTTCATAATTGCCCTTCATAAATATATAAACACCATAAAAGTCTACAAAACTTCAACTACAGTTCCTCCACCCATTTCCATCACATCACATACTCTAATGTACTTTAATACTTGAATGATTTCTTTCCAAATTTTCCATTTTCATCTTGCATTTCTCCACCTTTCTGTCTTCCTTCTTTTCAATTCTTACATTTATTTCTTCCTTCAATTTTTTCTTAATCAATCAATTATATGCATTATTAGATATTTACAGAAGCTTGAATTTTTTCTAGTAATTTATTCAGCCTGCCTCTCCCCTTTTCTTCATCATTTCACTTTATCTTTCCTTTATTGCTTCTTTGGTTATTTGTGGTTCTCTTGTTATATATATTCACCATTCTTCATATCTTGCACAGGTTTGCCTTTTAAAATTCGTTATAAGTTCATTTACATATACATTTTTCTAAACCACAATTTAGCTTATTTTCCTCCTTGTTTAACGAAGGATATACTTATTTTGCAGCTTGTACATTTTGCACAAATGGCAAGGCAGTTTATTAAACTCTAATAATTTCTGTAGTAATCTTCTTACCACAGAGAAAAGTGACTCCATTCTTGTACACAAACTGGTTACTTGCATAAATAAACCGGACTCACATCAAGGCCAAATACATCTGGTTTGAGCAAAAAGAAAATGTGAACCAAACGAAACATGTTAAGTATATTTGTCACAATTTTATTCACTTCCACGTGAAAATAATCTAATTTCTATTTCTATAGCTACAGAATGACTACATATAACTTCTTATGAAATGAACACTGCCCTCAGCTTATCTGATCTCCATAACTACACAAATGTAATTAACTTTTAAGTTTAAATTCAAAATTGAACTGACAACTAACAGACTGAAATGTATAAGCAACTGGAATATTCATACATTGGATAAATATGATATAAATTAACTATGCCATTATTTGCTTCTCAAATTTATATTTCCAATTTTGAGATGGTTAAAAAAAATTGTTAGGAAAAATTATCATCATTCTGTAAGAGAAATGAATAATGAACATTGATGCATACTCTCTCTCTCTCTCTCTCTCTCTCTCTCTCTCTCTCTCTCTCTCTCTCTCTCTCCCTCTTCCCATCCCCTCTCTTCTCTCTTTCCTTCTACCCCCTCTCACACACAAACACTTGCAAACACACACACACATACACATGAATACAATTTGTTGCTAAATGAACTTGTTTGTACTGCTATTGATAAAACTTTTTTAAACTGGTTTAAAATGTGAACAATAAAGATTGTCAAGGATCCCAGGGAAAATAATGACATATATACTCTTCATAGGTAAACATGTGAGGTACGATGGAATACACCTATTGTTAAATGTTCTATTTTCAATTTTCTAAGTGATCCATGATGAAACTTGGCCCAATATTGTTTAACTTCTTTTCTTTTTTTAAATTTGGCACAAGGCCTGAAATTTAGGCGGGGCCAGTCAATTAGATCAACTCCAGTACGCAACTGGTACTTAATTTATCAACCTGAAAGGATGACTGGCAAAGTCAACCTTGGTGGAATTTGAACTCAGGATGTAAAGACAGACGAAATACTGCTAAGCATTTCACGCAGCGGGTTTAGTGGTATTTCGTCTGTCTGTACAGTCTGAGTTCAAATTCCGCCAAGGTCGACTTTGCCATTCATCTTTTTGGGGTCAATAAATTAAGTACCAGTTGCGTACTAGGGTTGATCTAATCAACTGCCCCCCTCCCCCAAAATTTCGGCCCTTGTGCCTAGAGTAGAAAAGAATATTGTTTTCACTTCAGGGATTGAAGAAAATCAATGCTTTCAATATGATATTCACATCTGACGCACACACACATGCACATATGCATGCATGCATGCACACATACACACATACATACACACACATACACACATACACAATCATATATAAACTCAAGAAAAAGATGCATGTATATCGAATCATAGTTATTTTTAGCAATGTATTTTTCACCAAAATTCTCAAAAAATATTCAGAAATCATCAATTATTTGAGACTTTAGCACAAATATATAGAGTATGAAAATAAATGGAAGCAACTGACTTGTGATATGCAGCATAAGCGAAGTATGCATGATCTTGCTTCATCACTAGTCATCCTCTACAGAACATTTGACATAAATGTTGGGCATAAGAGGAATTAGATGCAGTGTGCAAGAGAGGAGACTGTACTACTTTGGTCGTGTAATGCAGACGGATGAAAGCAGTTGCATAATTGATCGCTTAAAATGGAGGGAAGCTGTGGAAGAGGAGATCCGGGAAGACACAGGATGAAGTGTTGAAGGTTGATCTCACAATGCTAGATCTTATGAAGGAGACAACAGAGGACCAAGATATGTTGCACATTGCTGTACTCAAGAAGACCCACTCACCACAACAGATTTGAGAACTCTAACATGTGAGTCACTAATGTAAGTTGGAAGGAATGTCTCCTATATGTAATGTGTTCAAGTTGTAACATAATGTGTGTAGTTAGAATTTTTTAAAGACAGTTCATAGAAAGAATCCATTTCCTGTGATTTCTTTAAGATACATGAATAAAGAATATTCAGAAGGCAAATTTATAAAACAAAAAACTTTGAAATTTATTCAGTAATGTAATGAGTGCTAGCAAGTGGTAACAAAGGTTAATTTTGCATAAGTGTTAATCAAATATATGTGTATGCAAGACATGGAAAACTGGATGACTTACTATATACATTGAGGTTTATATGAAGCAAAGTGGAGGCTGATATTAATCAAATGAGTTGTGTGAAGTTAGTGGTGGACACAGAAAATGCAACTTATTGAAGAACGCGATGTCGTTTCTAAGCCGTTAAATCCACAACTAGTTTGAAACTGCTGCATTGCTGCTATAGTAAGTTCCTCCAGCTAAGGCAGATCACTGCCATTTTATTCATATGGCTCCAACTCTGATTGGCTGGAATCTTCCACAGCACAACTGAACTATGCCACAGCTACAAAATAGATCTTTCCTTTCTTTCTACACTACCCCACTGCAGACTGCAAGTCAATATAAACAAGAAAAAGGTAGGAAAAAAATGCAAAGCAAAAGGAATACAAGAAAAGCAAAATGTTCAAACACTGGAAAATGAAAAATGAATACATTAAACAAAACAAGCATGCAAATAGAATACAGTTATAGGCGCTTAGGGCCAATTCATAAAGAAATAGTTTCACAAACTCTCTTGGGCCAATGGACCACTGCAAGTTGTCGTAACGTACTTTGGTAAAGATGAGGGAGATGTTTCTGGAGAAGTGTGTGCAGAGGGTGTATGTGTGTGTGGAGCAGTGTGTGTGGGGCTGTATGTGGCTCCAGGGTATTAGCATTTGTGTAGACTCTCTTGATTCTATCTATGGAGACAGTGTCTGTAGAACCATTAAAGTCTATAGTAAACTGTTTATTGGAGCATGCGATATATGGTGCAGAGTAAGGTGGAGTAAGAGGACTTCTCACTGCATCATTTCTGATGTCAACATGGGACCACAAGACAATGACTTTCGGGACCGAAGGTTTAACGGCTTGGTGCTGAGTGTTCATGGGTGGCAGCACTTAAAAGTATGAATGCAGGTAGTTCACATAGAGTGCAGGATCCTGAGTGGAAAGGTCAACTGAGGCGAGCATCTACCCTGGCAAAGACAATGGAGTACCATACAGCAACTTGACTGGAAAGTATCTGAGATCCCCCTTGAATGCAATCTGAATGTTGAGGAGTACTATGTGGAGGTACTCGCTCCAGCATTGAATGTCAGAGTAGGCACAAAACAGGGCTTTCAACTGGCAATGGAAGCACTCCACTATTCCATAAGATCTACTCATAAGATGTCGGTCTACTCATAAGATTTTGGTCTTCTTTGGGCCATAGTAGAAGACATTTACCTATGGTGTCACACAGTAGAACCAAACTTGAAACTGTGAGGTTGGGAATTTAACATCTTAACCACACTGACATAGCTATACACATATACATACATTTATACATACACTAGCAGTATTGCCCGGCGTTGCTCGGGTTTGTAAGGGAAATAACTATATAAGCATTTTTAGAGAGTTACTTTCCTTATATAACCCAAGCAAAAATCATTAAAAATGCGGAAAAATGATGGTAAATTTTTTTTTAAATCGTAGACTCATTGTAGACGTGCGCTAATACCCAGAAGGGCTCGACATGAATGACGACTATAAGATACCCACTTTTGGTTAAACTGCACCGCAAAATGTGGGAGTAGTTAGGAATCTAAATCGGAGGAGACAGAGTCTCACACACACAACTTCAATTTTATATATAAAGATATGTATGTATTACAAAATTTGAGAAAAATGTTTTAAAACAGTCACAATATTTCAATATGTAGCAAATATTTTTGGAAAATAAGACATAAAAAATATCTTTAAAAAAGCATATTAACACAAACCCGATGCAAGAGAGTTTTTGTGTAAAATTCTATTCCACTAGATCACTGTTAAACACTGTGTATATGTGTCTGGCTGTCTCTCTGCTTATCTAACTGCAGGTGTGTATTCTCATCGCAGTAAAATGTGCATGTTGATTGTAAACAATGATTTTTCATTCATATTAATGGTTTCATTTGTTTGCAGTCCACAACAAAAGCATGTCTGGGCATCTTGACATGTTTTATCATGCATACACTGATTGTAAATAATGAGCATCGCCATTTACGCAAATGGAGTCATTTGTTTGCAATCTTCCACAAAAGTATATGCTGGCTGTATGCTTCACAGATGGAAAAATTATTACCTTTTCATCAAACAAGATGGAGGTTGGCATGAGGAAGGGTATCCAGAATTTTGCCTTAGTGAAGTCTACCTGACCCCTGCAAGCATGGAAAAGTAGAAATGATGGCAGTGGTGGCGGTTGCAGTGGTGGTGGTTGCAGTGGTGGTGGTTGCATGGTGGTGGTGGTGGTGGTGGTTGCAATGATGGTGATGGTAGTGGCAGTGGTGGTGGTGGTGACGGCAGTGGTAACAGTGATAATGATATACTCTGGATGCAGAGGATTTGCAAAGATTAGAAATGAATGAAGCAAGTGTGACGTTTTTGGACAAGTGATGTTAGTGTGCATGAATTATGAAGTACAAGTGAATTGAGAAAAAAGCTGGATATTAGAAGAAGCAAATATAATGTGCAAAAGAGAAGATCGTGCTTATACAGGTATGTAATGCATATGGAAAATGATAATTATATAAAGTGATGTAGTGCACTTACATTGGATGGAATCTGTAGAAATGGAAGACTTAGGAAGACATAGGATGAAGTGATGAAAGGTGATACTAAGATATTGAACCCCTTGGAGGAAATGACGAAAGACTGAAATGATAGGTAATACACAGTGCTGAAGAAAACCTATTCACCCCTACAAGTATGATAAAAAAAGACATTAACATGGTGGTAATGATAGAAGCTGAGAGGCCTATTATAAATATCTATATTAGAGTCTATTTCCCATTAGTTCCCTGTTATGTCTACCTCTGCTGTCTTTCTCACCTCTTGATATCCTCACTTCACTATATGATGTTGCTTGTATATCTAAGTATGGCAGGGAATCTTTGATTTGCTACACTATGATGCCTTTGCATCTGGGTATGTCAATGGACCTGTCTAAATCACTCATCTCTCTAACATTCACCTTCTCTCAGATTCACTGTGCTATGCCACCCATGTAACAAGGGGCAGAACTGAACCTTCATGCATTCTATCTCCCCACTGTTATCAATATCAGTTAACCTTTTTGCTTATCATAAGAATTATGTTATTTTGAAGCATATCAGCTGTTTAAGGAAGTTTCAAGCACTCGAAATGATTGGAACATGTGAAAGAGAAAAACCTAGGAAGATTTGTTACAAAGGTTTGAAAACTGGACATCATACAAAGGAGATGACAAAAAGATGTTTTTTGTTGATATGTTGTACAGGTAAAGACCTGACAACTAGTATTAACTAGATGAAATATATATGTAAATGTTGGTGAGGATATAATGATGGAGCCTGGGCCACATAGTATGTGTCTATATCTGGAGTTTTGCCCATCTATACCTGCAAAATCGCCATCTACTATCTATCTTGGCTATTCATCTCTCTATCATCCTTTCTGTTCACTGTATCACACTGCCTGTGAAATGATATAAAACAACAGATTTGTCCATATGAAATCTCTCTCACTCTTACCACAGGTATGTCATGACTCCTTTTTTCTTCCAAAACATGATGCCTTTGTTTCCAATACACCCCTTTCTCTTACCTTGTTAGTCAACATCCCTGACCTTCTTGTCAATCATTTATCTTTTTCTCTCTTAACATCTAACATTACATTTCTTCATTGTCAGCCTGTACTCCTTCTCCCTTTGACCACTATTTATTGACATTCATCACACTCTCTTACACCAACCATTTCTATGACTATCAATCACTCCTCTCTCTCTCTCTCTCTCTCTCTCTCTCTCTATATATATATATATATATATATATATATATATATATATATATATATATCTCACCAATAAACATATAGCTGCCTCAGTGTCTCTCTTCCATCAGCATACCTAGGTAAGAAAGATTGCATTAGATCTAATGCCTCTGTGTCTCCTTCCAACTACCAAACATGTAGCTATCATTAGTGTCTCTGCTTATGCTGCTGGCTGTTACTCCTCTTGCCTCATGTTATCACTTTATTGACATCCATCTCTGCTTCTCTCATTAAGCCCTGTAATTACTGTCTTCTTGCCATTAGTGTACCTCTTCATCATTCAGAACAGTACTGTTTCACCCATTCTTTTCTCCTTCCACATGTCACTCTGTCTCCTCTTCCATACCCTTTCTTCTTTCTCTCCCACTCTGATTCGTCTTTTGTAGTTACCACTGTTCTTCCCATTCATTACACCTAATAGAAACACAATTCACTACAATCTGCAAAATAATAGGTGTTTGCAGGAACATTTAACCAGAGAAACCATACCAAAATAAAATGTCTGAGAGAGAGAAAGAGAGAGAGTCTAGTGATATAGCTAAGGAGGCAGTAACTCCAGATAAGAACTGACTTAGACCATTACAACATATCCTGACCATGCTATCTTGGAAAACAAATATAAAATGATGATAATGATGATTTCATACAGGTGTGTGTGTGTGTGTATGCATATGTATTATACACTCAGACAATTGGGTTTTTTTAAAGTATATACATAAAACTGTGTAATATCCAACTTACATTCTGTTAGAAATATATTCTTTAACCTCACTCACAAATGTTACAATGCAAAATATATTGTTTCTAAAATTATTAAACAACAGTCATTTGTCTTTTTGTGATGAATACACTGCCAACCCTTCTAATTCTTCATATTTCCTATCTTTTTTAATTTATCTTTTCACTTTACTTATTTCTTGATTCTTCTTGACTTCTACATATTTTCTTGTTTTTCTTACTCTTTATTTGTTTACTTTGCTTGTCTTTTATTTCAACTACATCAATTCAGTTCAATTCTTCTTCTTCTTCTTCTTCTTCTTTCTTCTTCTTCTTCTTCTTCTTCTTCTTCTTCTTCTTCTTCTTCTTCTACTTCTTCTTCTTCTTCTTCTTCTTCTTCTTCTTCTTCTTCTCCTCCTCCTTCCTCTTCCTTCTTCTTTTTCCTCTTTATTCCTCTTCTTTTCCTCCTCCCCCCTCCATTTCCACACCCTCTCCTGCATCCATCACAATTATCACTATTACTACAACTCTCAGTAACATCATCAGCTGCATCACCTTCATCATCATTTTCTATTTCTTAAAGCAACTTGAGCTATTTTCTCTCAAAATTTTCCTTCGAGCCAGTTTCCATTTTTGACCAAGTTAACTAATGGGTTAGTCTGCCAGTTTTCACTGTTCTTTCAGCGTAATCTAGCTTTTCCAATACTACCACACCATCCACACTACATCTCTGAACACCAACACCTTCAGTCTACCATCCTTGCACTTCGGCTATCATACAATAAATGATAAATTACCATCAAGCTATATTTAACAGAATTTTCAAGGTGAAAGAAAAAAAATTGAGTAAAACTAAAAAAAAAAAATATCAACTAGAATAGAAATAAACTCAATAAGATTTGCTATATAGCAGAGAACAGAAGGTCTGTAAGGGGTGAAAACCAAAACTGACTACCTGCTCTGACGAATTTCAAATGAGTTCAAAATTAGTGTATCAATTTGATTAAACTTCCTTTAGTCTTCATTAACTTACTTTGTAACAGTGGCAATTGTTGAATTTTCTTACACTATTTCTTACACTATTTTCTTTGTTCGCTTTCTGTTTCGTCTCATACTTTTTCATGTATCTCCATAACACTTTATGTGTGCTGGCTTAAATTAGCTGTAAAATTTGATTAAGTCCACTGGCTGTTGCGAACATAGTACTTCTGGAAAAGAATTCAGACAAAATCAATAATTGGTAATTGAAACATATAAAAGTGGTAAGGTATAACAATAGTGGTTGAGATATTTGGTGAAGCCATTTAGTCTTGACAGAAATACATTCTGATGATAAAATGTGTGAATGTGCACACATACACACGAACACACACATACATGTATGTATATATATATATATATATATATGTGTGTGTGTGGTGTGTGTGTATATATATATATAATATATATATATATATATATAAATTTATGTTTATATGTATATATATGTATATATATGTATATATATATATATATGCTTATATATAGATTAATATATATATATATATATATATCATCAACATCATCATCATCATCGCTAAACGATGATGATGATGATGATATATATATATATATATTAATATTTATATACATAAGAAGATCGTCTCTTTGCAACAGCTCAGCTACTGGGAAAGGTTGAAACAGCTAAGACTCTACTCTCTGGAGAGAAGACAGGAGAGGTATGCTGTAATATATATTTGGAAGATCCTGGAAGGAATTGTGCCAAATTTTGGCATTGAAAGCTACACCAATGCCAGAATGGGATAACACTGCATAGTGCCAAAGATCCCAGCAATGCCATCACACTTCAGGACCAGTTACTGCAACAGCCTGGGTTTCAAGGGCCCACAGCTTTTTAATATTCTCCCAAAGAGTCTGAGGAACTTGCACAAAGTAGATGTAGGGGTTTTTAAATCAAAGCTGGACCTCTTCCTGTCGAGAGTCGCAGATGAACCTACCTCACGGCAAGAGGTGCAAATGAGGGTAGCTATATCAAACTCCATGCTTCACCAAGTGCCACATATTAGAGGAGGCTCTTAGTAATAACAGTGTAGCAAAATGGCGGTGCATCAGCATGGCCGGCATCTCTGAGCTAAAACTACAGAGAATATATATATATATATATATATATAAATCCCAGCAATCCTCAGATCGTATAAGCGTGCCCTGGCGAAATCACTACAGATTCTCTTCCAGATCTTTCTTGTAAATGGTAGGCTGCCAAGCAAACTGAAGGAGGGAATAATGTTCCCAATCCATAAAGGAGGAAGCAGAGCAGATGCCAAAAACTGTAGGCCAATCTCTCTGACTTCGCACATCAGAAAAGTCATGGAACTGATAGTCAGATGGAAACTCATTGCATTCTTTGAAGAAAATGACTTGCTGAGTGATACCCAGCATGGCTCTTGAACCATGTAGGAACTGCCTGACCCAGCTCTTACAGCACTATGACTGGGTGTTGAGGCAGTTACTCAACAACTCAAATGTGGATGTAATATACCTTGACTGTGCAAAAGCTTTTTATAAAGTGGATCTTGGTTTGATGTGCCACAAACTACATGATCTTGGTATAGTTGGAAAACTTGGAGAGTTTTTATACGACTTTCTGAAAGATAGAAGTCAGGCAATAGTGGCCAATGGAGCCACCTCTATGAAAACACAACTAGTGAATGGTGTGTTCCACAGGGCACTCTCTTGGGATCACTACTTTTCATAGTGGCCCTCTCAGATATGCACTCAACTGCCCAGATAGCCACCCTTGCTAGCTACACAGATGATATGAAAGTCTTGCAGAAAATACAGAACCCCAGTGATGTTGGACAACTGCAGCAGGAGCTGGACTCAATATACAGATGGGCTGAGTATAATAGTATGCACATTAATGCTGAAAAATTCCAAGCCCTGCACTACCAGCATCCAAAACTGAATATAAAACTTACAGTGTACACTGGTCCACAAGGGATTACAGTCCCAGAGCTAAATAAGTGAGGGCCTGGATATCAACATGAGTGATGATACCTCTTTCCAAGTGCACATTACCAGGATGGCGACAAAGTGCAGACGACTGCCTGGATGGAACCTGAGAATGTTCAGAACCAGACATAAGGAAACCAGGATGTTTCTCTGGAGGAAGTTCATCATCAGCCACCTACTCCCAACTATGGTCACCCAACAGTGTAAAATTAGCAGTGAACCTTGAAGCAATCCAATGAAACTTCTCAAAGAAGTTTCACTTCATTGCAACTACTCAGCTACTGGCAAAGGCTGAAACAATTACGACCCTACTCCCTGGGGCAAAGGCAGGAGAGGTAAATGCTATAACAGATCAGTTCATCTCAAATTCTTTATAAACTCCTAAATATATCTCCTTCTGTGTATATATATACTACCAAATATGACGTTTTTGAACTAGTATTTTTCTGTGTGTATATATATATATATATATATATATATATATATATATAGATACTTCCAAACAAACATGATTTTTAATGAAATCCTAATATTTTAAACTTTTTAATATTTTCTCAAGATATTTCCTTGTAAACTGCTTTTAACATGTTCTTATTATTATCAAAGTATGTATATATGTATTGTAATATTTTGTGACAAGCAATACTTAACACAACAAAGCTTTTACAAAACTTTACATTTTACTTTTGACAATCTTTTTCTAAAAAGTGAAACCGGTCAAGTGAATATATATTTTTAAAATTGTATTTTGAAACCTTCTTTCATATATATATATATATATATATAATATATATATATATGCACGTATATATGTATATATATGTATGTGTGCAGTGTGTGTATAGTTTATATATATATATATTTATATTTATATTATGCATACATATTTGCATACTTGTGTGCATAGCATACATACTTACACACATAAACACACATTTGTACAGTATTTATATACATCGTCACCATCTTCATTGTAAGTTACCATCCATCTTCAATGCTGGGTGGCTGGTTCAACAGGATCTGAAGAAACAGGGTACTGTGTCATGCTCCAGTATTTTCTGTGGCCTGCTTTTTGTTGCTGGATGGCAACCATTTTACACAGAGTATTGGGGCACACGTTTTGTGTAGGAACAGCAGTAATGAGGTAACCTGCAAGACTAAGGGCTTAAGGTTCCAGTTTTATGACACATGTAACCCAGCCTAATCCATACTAATCTTACACTATGAACAGGCAAAAGCACAAGTGACAGTAGTGAACAACACAATTCATGGCAGAGGTTTGGAACTCAACTCTAGATAAACAGTTGCTTGGAATTTCTCTTAGATGTCATATTTTTCAAGGTTTGAGAAGCTATCTTCGAGCTGGTAATGATTGTTAGTTTCTTGGTTTGTCCCAAATGGTGATCTCCATATGTGTGATGACAAGAAAGAGGTCTGTCTAACAGTTATTAGCACTGGAAGCTCTTTTGGTGATGAGGATATCTGTTATTTTTTTTTGTCAGATGATGGCATAATCTACATCTTGAGAAGATGATTATATCACATCTACTGCCAGTATGTAGATCTATACTACAAACTTCAAGCAACACCAAATTTTTTTTTCCATTGTCCTATCTTCTTACTATTGGGCTTTTCAATGAAATATATTGAAGGTAATATTGGTTTCATATTGTGGCACACAGCCAGCAGTTGGCCCCAGTGTTCACCTGATACTTATTTTACTGATCCTGAAAGAGTGCAAGGTAATGTTGACCTTAGTAAAATTTGAACTCAGAATGTAAAGACAGACAAAATGCAACTAAGCATTTTGCTCAGTGTGCTTACGATTCTGCCAGCTTACCACCCTAATGTTGCAGGTAATATTAATTAAAAATTTTGGTCCAAGGCCAGCAATTTCAAGGTAGGGGATAAGTCAATTACATCGATCCCAGTGTTCAACTCGTACTTATTTAATCAAGCCCCCAAAGAGATGAAAGACAAAGCTGACCCCAGCAGTATTTGAACTGAGAACATAAAGTTGGGAGAAATGTTGCTAAGCATTTTCCTAGTGCAGTAATGATTCTGCCAGCTTGCCACCTTTTGTTGAAGGTAATATTAGTAAGAAAAAACATTGACGGCATTGATTTGCTTACAGTGAATCTCAACTTGGAAAGATCCACTGTAAATGTGAGTGACTTACACACTGATTTCAAGGCCATCATCTATGGCATATGCAGAATGAGACTGGCAGTATCAGGTGATAAAATTGTAATTGACTGCTAGTACCAGTATAGTCTTGAATGATGGTTTCTTATCCATTCCATTTGCCATTGCCCTTCTCTGCCAGTTCAAACAATATAATCTAATTCTCATTCTTTGATGTGTGGAGGGTTTCCATGATTCATTGACCCTGAAAATGACATTGTCAAGAGTTTAGTGCTCCAGGTAGAGTGACCATAAGTAGCAAGGTCAAAGAAAAGGACCAGCATCACTTCAAGACTACAATAGCAGAAGGTGTATGTGTGTGTGTGTATATATATATATATATATATATGCACAGATAGATAGATAGATTGATAGGTAGACAGACAGGATAGAATTTATAAATACTTAATACATCACTACACACGTTTCCACAAATCACATGATTTTGACATCAGAGTCGGTATCCTTGAGACATGGTACAGTCTGTATTATCCATGGGCATCCAGTTGATCATCATCATTGATTCATTTCATCGGGTGATACTGCATTATTGGATGAATCACAGAGGGATGTTTATCCATTCTTGCCAGTGTGATGGCCAATTTAGCTAGATTGACTTTCATACTGACAAGAAGGATTAGACACCCCTCTAAGATTCATCCAATAATGCAGTGTCACTTGATGAAATGTACCAATGACGGTGATCAACCGGATGCCAACGGATAATATGGACTATACTGTACTAATACCAAGGATACCAACTCTGATGTCAAAATCATGTGATTTGTGGAAACGTGCATAGCGATGTATTAAATATTTATAAATTCCATCCTAGAATTATTGTTATTATATTCATCCCAAATGATATCAGTATACCCATGATGCAACCCCAAAAAACTGACTTACTAGTCAGCATCATTAGATGGCAGTTGACATAATGAAATAGGAGCTTTATGTGCATACCCCTAATGTTACCATAAATGAATTTAAAAGATTGTCATTAAATGCTGGAAATGAGGAGTAGAAGGACAACTGACAACTGATGAAGGGCTGTTCTTTATGTTACTTGTCTTGTTTTCCATTTGTTTCTCTCGTCTCATTGTTTCCATACCTAAGTTTGTCTTCGTATTTCATGTTGTTTTCATATTTCATGTTGTTTACATTTTGTGAAGCCTGTACCCATATATGCATATATATATATATATATATATATATATATATATTATATATATTATATATATATATATATATATATTATATATATAATATATATATATATATATAATATATATATATATATATATATATATATATATATTATATATATATATATATATATATATATATATATATATATATATATATATACATATATATGTATGTATATATGCATATATATATATTTTATTTATATATATACACATACATACATACATACATATATATAAATACATGCATATGATAAATCGTTAGCCACTATACACATTTTTTTTTTCTCCTTGTTTTTTCTGTGTCCCTTTCTGTAGAGGAGCGTAGGCTTGAAACGTAAAAAACTTTTTCTAATCCTGAGCATTATACTAATACATCTGTTTGTTTTGTACACCACCTGTCTTCGTCTTTTGCTTTTTTTCGTAAACTCTCCCTATCATCATCATCATAGTTTAACGTCCGCTTTCCATGCTAGCATGGGTTGGACGATTTTGACTGAGGGCTGGTGAACCAGATGGTTGCACCAGGCTCCAATCTTGATATGGCAGAGTTTCTACAGCTGGATGGCCTTAATAACGCGAACCACTCCGAGAGTGTAGTGGGTGCTTTTTATGTGCCACCGCACGGGGGCCAGTCAGGTGGTACTGGCAACGACCTCGCTCAAATCCTTTTACACATGCCACCAGCACAGGTGCCAGTAAGGCGACTTTGGTAACGATCACGCTCAAATGGTGCCCTTTTATGTGCCACTGGCATGGAAGCCAGCTGGCTGCTCTGGCAACGATCACGCTCGGATGGTGCTCTTGGCATCCTACTAGCACGGGCACAAGTGACAGTAAGGCGACGCTGGTAACGATTACGCTCAAATGGTTCCCTTTAAGTGCCACTGGCACGGAAGCTGGTTAGTCGCTCTGTCAATGATCATGCTCGTATGGTGCTCTTTGCACCCTGCCAGCACAGACGCCAGTTATCGAATTTGATTTTGATTTTGTTTTTGATTGATTTGATTTATATATATTTGATTTTATATATATATATATATATATATATATAGACATACATACACACACACATATATATATATCACTTACACGAGAGACAGACAGTCAAATATACACATGCACGCACACACACATATTTATGTAAATATGAATAAATATGCATGTGTCTGTATGAATGCTTGCCTGCTTATACTTATGCATATATATAATCACAGATATAAATATATGGAAACATTCATGTGCATATACATCTATATATATAATATATATATATATATATATATATAATATTTTTATCTCTATCCTCCATTTATCTTTCTCTATATCATTTCATTCATATATATATATATATATATATATATATATATACATATTTATATATATGTATATATATATGTATCTTTGTATACATACATACACACACAACACACATATATTTATATATATATATATACACACACACACACACACAAACATATCTACGTATGTATGTGTCTTTGTGTGTCTCTGTATAAATAAATGGTGAGAGAGTAGTGAAAGAGAGTTAGAGAGGGAAAGGGTTTATGAGCTTATCACAGAAACAGCTTTTTATGTATAAATCTTAGTTCAATATACAACAATAGTGCTGTATAAGCTGTTTAATGCCGTCTTGCAGATGAAGGAATAATTGCAATTTAGTGAAGTTTGGGGACATAAAGAAAGATGCCTAAATATCTATTTTATGTGATGTTTAGTGTTATGTTGAGAGTGTAGTCAAAGAAAGATCATAGGTCAGTAGCAAATGGTATAGAACTATGCCTAAGAGAAAATGGAAGGAAGCATTTAATGTAAAAGTATCTGTGGACAGAGCAACATAAAAGAAGTCATCATTCTGTCTCATCTAAAACTAAAATAGTAAGGGGGAGAATCGTAAGTTAAGTTAAGCTGTCATCATATCATAAGTGTTGTTTCTGAATACCAATATCAGTAATATTCCACACCAATATTTTACAACCAGTCCCACCATAAAGCCCACCCTTCTAAAGAGACCTTTTGAAGGTCTTTTTGTCATTTCTTTCTAAACTACAATGGTCTTTCCACCCATACAAACTTCACTGTATTCATATCCACTCATTCACACCTTTTTCTCTCCTATCACCTCATAACCTATATAGAAAGCATTTTCCTAAATATTTCTTTCCCTGAACTTTATCTTCAGAGATTGCCTTTTAGGTTAGTTGAAATATTTAACAGCTCTCATTTACAATGTTGTTTCTACATTCTGAAAGATAAAAAAGAAGAGCTAAATCTAACCAATAAAAAACAAAAAAAGAAATTTAACCTAAGCTAATGCACTGTTATTATTTTGTTAGGGCACTTAAATAACTCTGAAAAATCACTATTTTACAGAATTACTAATAACAATATAGATAAGAGAGCATTAATTTTGTTTCTTCAGTCTTTCATTTTGGGGATATAATTGTCATAGTTTCGTGCCTTATGTTAGCAAGGAGCACCAATACTATAGCGTTCATATAATATTGCCAGTTTTGTTGATGTAGTCAACAATAAATAAGTAGTATATATTCATAAAAAAGATTTATCATTTGTTGTTTCTAAAGTGTAAAAACAAAACAATCACAATAATTATATAAAAATTCCAAAGTTTGAGCTGAGAGTACACACATCTTTCTAGAATGTTTTATGGTGTATAGATTAATGCTTCTGACAAGGTTTTTTCCCCCTCTAATGTGTTCACAGAAGCTACAGTATGTTGGCCAGGATTAGTAAACTTGCTTTTAAAATATTTAGTTTGAAAGCATTTTTATGAAGCAAACATTTTTGTTTGTGTATTGCTTGTTTGGTTTTTTGTTTGAGTATTTTATCATCCTGAATTATTATTCCTTCATTTTCACTTATAGAAGAAGAGAGCAGTGAAAAAATGGTGAGCAGTAAATAAAACACTGTGATTTTAATGACATCACATGTTTTAATTTTGCTTCAATAGTTTATCTGAAACTTACATGACATCTGGGCATTTTGAAATTATACCTAATTTTTATTTTTTGACTTCAAATACTATGCATTTTAGCTCAAGTGTTTTCTAAAATCATTTGTGTATGTAAGTACTTGTGCCTCCTAACAGTGAGGGAAAAAATGTGTAGCATGACTGAAATCCTTGACATAAGATGTTAGAAAGTTTGTTAAAATTTTCAGTTAAAAACTCATTTCAGTATTAAAGTCAATAAAGGATGAATGCTAGAAATTTATTGGTTGTGTAATTTTTAATGTCAACACTTGCTTTTTTATTATAGTAAATAATACTTCAGCATATCAAGAAAAAGGAAAGAGTGTTTGATCATTAAGCATAAATAATACAGGTGACTGCAAAATATCTTTCATCTATATAGAAATGTCTTCATGGAAATAGGTCTTTGAGAAAATAGGTTTTGCTAGATCATTACAAATAAAAAATAACTAACGTATTTCTTTTCTTAATTTTATATGTTAATTGCAATTAATATTTGAGTTAGAAAATCTCTGGTATCAATACTGAGAGAGTAATGTTAAGAAAAATAGGTAGTTCTCAACTGTGGAAAATTTTCCAAGATAGTGATTTCCAAAGTTGATACTTAAGGTAAGTCTAGTTGATTTAAGCTACCTCAGAATATGACTTAGATTTATTTCTTTGACCACCTAAATGATTTAAAAAATACTCACATCCTTCTGAGCATTCTATTGATCTATCTTAAAAAATGTTTCAAAATTAGTTCCATTTTAGAAGTACATTTATGCTCAGAAAAAATTCCAGGAATTGCATGAGAGATGCTTAGAAACCAGATCACACTAAACTAAACACTACAAAAATCAAAATGAATGACTAATAATTGTTGCTGAAGAACACTTTAGACCTGACGTCAATTGTCATGAAGAAACAACTAATATCAAACTATTAATGGTTAATTGAATGAAAGTATTTTTAATGTTTGAAGCATTAAAAACACTTAGATAAGATAAATTACACTGTGAAAAAATAAAATAAAATGGTTACTATCATTGTTTTATCAGCAAACATTTGTGTTACTATGCATATTTAATTGTTATTTAAAATGATTAGTGAAAGTGTAACTATGTCGTACTTGCTGAAAATTAAATCTTAACATAGATATAAAAAAAAAGTTGTATATTTGTTGGATTTAGGAAAGAAAATTGCTTAAAAATCTACAAATTCTTAGGTGCTGCCTACTTCATATATGATGGGTAAGTGAATGAAGGTGTTTCTAAAGCTTGGAACATTGAAAAGGAATAAGATATAGGGAGATATGTATTGAAGCCCAAATGTTAGCCCAATTGAAGTTATCAGATTCTTAAATAATAGTTTCTGGTAAAAAGTAAAAATACCTTATATAAATATACATTGTTTATGACAAATTACTATCAGTTGATATTATAATATCAAATAATCCTTCAGCAGTCAGAAGTGGAGGTGTCTGTCTTTAAGTTTGGCAGACAACATCTCTAGAGCAGGTGATACAGAATGCATTACACTCTAGTTGCAAAGAATACAGAAAATAAAATGGAGACATGCATTCCACAAGCTATAGCAAACACAACTTATCTAGGAAAGCACTAACTCTGAAGCAAAAAAAATGATATAGTGTATGAACTATTTATCATGACAGACAATCTCACTAATGCTGGTGTTGTGATACAATTCACTTATCACATACTATGAAATGCTTGAAGTATTAGGGTAGCATCTATGGAGAAAACATGATAAAAAAAAATGCCAAATGCATGACCTTACACAACAAGGATTTTCTCTATTGCTATATATATATGCAGTGTATCTTTTAAGTTAGGGCTCCACCTAGATTATCATCATCTAATCTGCCTCCAATATTATGGTTAAGCAACTGCTATACTCATTTGTATTCCTAGTTATGATATACAGAACAAATGTAGGAGAAATTGCAATAAGCACAAGTTTATATTATTTGTTCCCACAAATGTTTCACCACTGTGGTTCTTTGGAACTCTGCATTGGATATTCCAAATGCAGTTGGATGCTTAACTACAACAGATGATTCAAGAACACTGCATCACATTACAGAGAACCAAATGATGTACATAAGAACAAATGATATGCACTTGTTTCTTGTAACTTTTGAAATAATTAATCATATTTGATTATTGTTATTAAATTTGACAAAAAAGAGATAAAATTTTTCCTAAAACAATTTTTGTTTTGTTTATTGAGTAATGACAGTCAACATAAATTGTACAACTTAAAGATTTGGGCCCAAATAATGAGACATTTGAGTGTGTCCAAAGCTTGAATCTTATTGTACATGCTTTTAGGTGCAGAGTTGAGATATCTATTTGCTCAGAGATTGTGTGTTCAAATATGCTGCAGTTTTTTTCCCTTTGACAGAGCATTCTAGTTTGTAATGCCTTCATTCACCTAGCTGTCATAAATTATTATTATTATTATGGCTGGGTTCCAATCTGAGCCACTGCAACAAAGTTCATCTGCAATTCTTCTCAGTCTATCATCACTACCTCAAGGTCCTGGATACATTCCAGGCCAGTGTCTGCAATCAAGTTGTTGATGTACAAGTGACAACATTTTCCTCTTCTTACATCACCATGAAGTGGGTTTCACAAGACTAATTTGGATGCTCCCAGCACAGGGTGGTGCATGCAGTGGTCAGATAGGTGGTTGGGTGAGCAGTTCAGAAGCAGACATCAAGATCAGGAAGGTACAAGCATGGACAACCTGTCACAAACTAAAGAAGGTCTGGAACTCCAAAGTGCCCAGTCAAATCAAAATCAAGCTGTTCTTTGCAACTGTTGAATCAGTACTATTATATTGCAGTGAAACGTGGACACTGACACAAAAATTATCAAACAGGCTAAGTAGAAACAACACAAGGGTGCTACAAATGGCCCTAAATGTGAAATGGCAGCTATATACGACAAACAAGTGCCTTTAATGAAACTTATCACAAATAGGGTTCAATTTATTCATTAATGTTGATTGTTAATTGTATTAGGTTAGCACTCTATCTTGTGAAGCATTTTTATTTTCAAATATTTTTCACTAGAAACCCATGAATTAAGTGCCAACCAGTATAAAAAGCATAGGTCGAAAGACATTTACATTTTAAATCACATGTACTTTTATGTGACATACACTACCATACAGTGTTTTCTTGCATATATTAGAATATAGAAATCAGAGTGTGCTGGCTCTTGAGAAATTTCTGTGTTGATCGTATGGCATCCTCAAATGGTGCAGAATAGATGTAACTTCTCAAACTTTTTAAAAAATAAATCTCAATGCAGAAGATGGGGTTGAGAGAGGAAGTTGTAGGTATGTATTTCATTTACCCAGATGAGATACAAAACAAACTTTAGCTAAATAAGATTTGCATTCACAGTACTAGGAAATTATCCACATAAAGAAAACTGTCAACAGGGACAGGCATGACTGTGTGATGAGAAGTTTGCTTCCTACTGCAAGGCACCTTGGGCAAATGCCTTCTACTATAGCCCCAGGCTGACCAAACTTTTGAATGAATTTAGTTGATGGAAACTGAAAGAAACCCATTGTGTGTGTGCATGCGTGCACACATGTATGTGTGTGTGTGTCTTAGTCTTTGTGTTTGTCCCTACACCACCACTCGACAACCGGTGTCAGCTTGTTTTTGCTCCTGTAACTAAGTTTGACTAAAGAGACTGATAGAATAAATATCAGACTCAGAAAAAAGGGAGATTGAGTACTGGGGCCGATTTGTTTGACTAAAGCCTTTCAAGACAAAGCCCCAGCATGGTTACAGCTCAATGACTGAAATAAGTAAATGATAAAAGAGAAAAATGATATGCCATGCAGTTTAATTTACTTTTCAAAGACTAGCAAATATGACAGAGGCAACAGTTAAATGTAATTCTTGTAACAGCAAGACCAAAACTACAGAAGATCTCAGTTGGTCATTTTACTTCAAATAACAGTTTAGTAACAGTAATCACAGAAAACATACTATAGAAAGTTGGAAGTATATTTCATTACATATCACCTGTTTTCTTTTATAAGATTATTTTATAGAGTAAAATAATTAGGTGTGTTGAACTAAGTCATTTCTACAATTAGCTGTAATTAAATCATGACTGAATGAAGTGTCAGTAAACTGGAAAATAAAGGAAATATGAATCACAAAGATTGTATAATTAATAGCAGGCCATTGTTCAGCTAGTTTACTTCTAATTACTGACATAGGAACTTTGTTGATACAGTGTAATGAGAAGTTTAGATAGATATGGTTTTATTGCAATTGTTTTTGTTAATATTAATAAGAAACTTCCAGAGGCCATGTAAGTAATTATTGGTATTTTAAATAGAAATACAATGATATATGCATAGACGTAATCATGTTGTTAAGAAATTTGCTTCACAACTATATGAGCCCAGCTTTGATTTCACTGCACAACACCCTAGGCAAGTATCTTCTAGTATGGGCTTGGGTTGGTCAATGCCTTTGGAGTATACAGAAGCCTATTGAGTATATTTGAGTACATGCACACACACACACACACACAGTGCAAGGGGTATTTGAGAACATATTTGGTAATTTAGTAAAACAACTCTAATCTCACAAAACCAATTCTAATAAAAATTTGTGCTCATGTTTTTGATAAGCTTTTTTATAAGGTTATTTTCTGACTTCACCTTCAGCTTTAATGACTGCTTCAATGTGAGACTGGAATCATTGACATGCTTGCATTAAATTGTCTTTCTTCATTTCTGGTATCACCTAGACAATGTCAGCTTTCAGTGAAGCTGTGGTGTTGTGAGGATGTCAATTAGTCTTTCAACAACATTCTAAACATAATAGTCCATGGTATTTAAATATGGCAAGTTTGGAGGCTAAGCTTGGTGTTACATGATTGTAAAGATTATCTGATATTCATCTTAGGCTATGTATATTTTGTGAGAAAGGGTTGAGTCATGTTGAAGTATGCTTGACCTTCTACTGTGTACTTCAGCCATCCAGGACTTAGCTGTCTTTAGCACTTCAACATAGCCATCAGTATTTATTTTAAAGTCTTATGGAAAGATGTGAGATAGCATGACATGACCTTCATTATTCTCTATTCCTAAAACCCTCAGTTACTGGAAACTTAATATGCATCACTCTGGGGGCATCAGAGGGACCTGCTTATGACCATCTATCACTTTTCCTGTAAAACTTTCAGTCTTGGTTGAAGGTTTTCCAATTAGAAGAACTGAAACATGTCATATTCATGAAGGATTTTAACCTTGTGAAATAACTGCTTGGCATGGTTCAGACAGTTTTCCTGTGTCTTTACAGAAATGAATTGGCATCTTCTCTGTACATAGGACTTATATTGAATGTCCTTATGTGAGAGTCCAATCTGACATCTGAAGTTCTTTGGCTATGGCTCTCATTGAGTTTCCAGAATCATCATTGATAATGATTTTGAACCTTTTGGATGAATTGCTGTGTTCTTATAATGTCTGAATATTTAGAATGTTTTTTCTCTTTGATGCATTTGGAACATTCTGTCCAGAAGCTTCTTATTCCATCTGAACTTTGTGTACAAAAGATTTTATAACATTTAGAAAGTTGGCAATTTCTAAAGTGTTGTGTTCTATGCATTGCATGTCTTCTCACTTCTTGTGCAAGCATTTTATCTGCCATGGAAGATTTAAGAGAAATAAAAACCTTTTAACTGGCTTCAGGAGAGTAACTCACTAATAATTCACTGTCTTCAAATACTTCTTGAAACCTGTGTGTATGTATATATGGATGTATTGATGTATCACTTTTAAGTTTATCTCTATAGATTTTCTATAGAGTTCAAAATTAGCATTGCAAATTACCACATTTCATAAATAAATATGTCTATGGAAACAATGTGGCCAAAGATGTACAATAAAACGGGGTTTGAGTGTGTATGTATATTTCAAGAGTTATTGCTCTTTCATCTGCACCACATCCAACCCATTAACTATTCTTGAATACATTGCTTAATTACTCACTAAGTTTAGCAGTGTAGCACAATTAGATAGACCAATTTGCATATTAAATACCATTCTAACAAGTGGCACATGCACATTAATTGCTGGCAAGGATACAACCATAATTTACTACCAAGTATATTACAAGTTAATGTTGTGTCTTACCCTGTATTAGCAGTACAATATCCTCACTTTTAAATTTATCTCTATAGATTTTCTATTGAGTTCATGGATAGTTCATGGCTTGGATGTGGTGCTGATAAAAGAGCAATAACTCTTGTAATATGTATATACACCCATTATTAAATGTTACAATCTTCGATTTCATTGTCTATATAGATGTGTTCATTTATGAAATGACATAACTTACAGTACTGACTCTGAATTCTATAGAAAATCTATAGCGATAAACTTTAAAATGAGGATATTGCACTGCTAACACAAGGTAAGAGACAGTATTGACTTTTAAGCCTGTAATATACTAGATAGTATATTATGGTTGCAAAACGAAATACTGTGTGCTTGCCGGCAATTTATGTGTGTGTGTGTGTATTTATGTATGAATAAAGTGTGTGTCTAACAAAATGTACTTCATAGAATTATGTCACTTTATGCCAAAGGTGGATTTATTCATGAATAAATAGATATAAATAGATATTATAAAATGAAATGCCTGACTATGTAGAAAACCCCTTGAAGGTACTGCCTCAGTATAATTGTAGACCAAAGACTGAAACCAGTGAAAGCATAAAAGAATATAATTCCACAAAAACGTTCACATAAATGCAAATGAATGATACTGACTAAACTGTAACAAAGACATCAGTCATTGTTTGTATTTGGCTGTGTGAAAGAAAAACACCTTTGTAATAACACAAAATCATAAATTGACAGGGAGGGTTATAGTTAGTTACAGTACAACCAATTCATGAATGGTACTGTTTTATAAAGTTTACGAAAAGCAAAGTCAAACCTTGATGATATGAATTCTCAAAGTGATGAAACTACAAATATTGCAAGTTTATTTGTATGATGCTCTACTCTTACAAACATTCCACCATTTTTGAAATGTTAAGAAAATCTTGCATACTGCGCTATGAATACTATTTTATAAAATGAATTAATGCCATATGTTTATATGGCAGTATATTATCTTATAAATGGAAAGAATGATCCTATATTAAAAAAACAGAGGAAAGTGGAAATGTGGCGTTCATAATTTTTGCAAAAGTGTTATTCATGTAAGTGAGGTGAACTGGCTTTGACTAAGAAGTGAAAAAAGTGCCCCAGAATTGACATAGATTGCATTTTTGCCATTAAATGAAATTGTAACTATGTTTAAATATTGTAAAAAATATGAAATATGTAGTAATGTATAGTAGTACACTCTAATGTAGTACAAAACTGTTCCAACCACTTCAAATTATCACTATATAATTTACATGTGTTGAAATCAAGGAAGTAGACTCATAGAAATTCAGAAAATAATTAAGATAGTTTTGGATTGATCAATTACTGGATTAGTTTGATAACTTTTCTTTCATCAGCAAGACATACTGGGTGAGATAAATGAAATATTTATACAGACTCACAGAAAAGCACATGCAAAACTGTGATGATGCATTAATATCCCAAATATATACGCATCGAATTTCACAGTCCACCACAACACGTGTAAATTATATAGTGATAATTTGAAGCAGTTGGATAGATTTTGCATCTATCTTCAGCAAATAGGCACTGAACCCTTTTGTACCCTTAATTATAATTGTACTTTATACTATTATAAATCTTTATATATATATATAAATCAACAATAGTGTTCAATGAGATCCATGATGGTAGAATTTGAGCAGTATAAAGTTCCAATGGTAATCTGGGTGGAGTGGTGGTAAATTAGTTCAGGAGAGATGGCAGAAGTCCAAGAAGAAGGTAGGAAAGAAAATGAGAGTACAAGAGAGGATTTCAGTTAGGCAAGATTAAACTGGATTGACCACATGAGTGGGCAACTTTTAATCCAGACGTCTTTTTTTTTTGTCCCTCCATTTTTACCTTCTCTCTATCTGTTTTCCCTTCTCATTCCTTTCTTTAGAAGAGTGTAAGCTTGAAATATCAAAGACTCCTTCCATTTTTCTTAAGCATCAAAATAATGCACCTTGTTTTTGTACTCTCACTTGTCTCAGTCTATTGTTTTTTGTATAATTTTGAATCATATATATATACATACACATATTGAAGTTATGAGAGGTAATGGTGTCAAGAAGATCCAAAGGTGTCAGGTAATGCTGAGTAAGTGCTATGGACAGACTATAGCTAAGCTCCAGGTTCGGTGATTATGCGAATGAGGAGTCCAACGTAGGTCATATATCAGCATGCGTATCGATAAAAATCTTTCGCAGCCTTGGATTTTTATTTCATTCTGTTAAATTTATATATACAGTATATATATATCATGTGCAAACAGTATGCTGAATGCATTTTTACCGATGGACAAGAAGCCAAAACCAAGATGCTGAATAGACACAATGCTGAATGGACATAAAGCCAAATGGACACAATTAAAAAAAAATACATTCCTACATATGCTTAATATATACCTATTGTTTTAAGGGAATTTCATTCTCTAACAATATTAAGTATCGAACCAGTATTTCTCTGGATGTAATCATCCCTTCATGAGTTTAATATATTCTCTAATTAAATTTATGTATATATATATATATATATACAAACACACACATACAGTGTGTGATGGGTAAATTGTCACCATTAGATAATTTTTATTTCATGCAGTGTTTGTTTTTGATTTTGTCAACTACACAGCATAGTAGGGTCAGTTGGACACTGTAAGAAAAACACCACTATGACACAATTCACTCTGCCAGTAATTTAGAAACAACATCTTGTACTGCTTGGCATTTGTACTGGAAGCTCCAATACGAGGATTTCAGAGTGTTT
>NC_042999.1:95353124-95413124 GCF_006345805.1 Octopus sinensis
GGAACATTGCCAAAGTTCTGTTAATGGTTTTAGTGATCAGTTCAAGAATAATCACTAATTATATTCATTGTTGTTAAATTATAACTAGCTGAAAGTTATGACAGAAGCTTATGAGTCACGTAATTTGTGTTTAATAATAGAACATATCCTTAGCAAATACATAAAGTAAACTATTGATGATCATATGAATACTTATATTTTGTAGCAATTTTTTGATTAACTAAGTATATTATTTATTGTTTTTATAAAATATATAATATATATTTTGAAATATTGAGTATCTTTTCTCCCTGCATGAAAGAAGAAATACTATGGTTTTTTAAACTATTAAGATATATATACATATCATCATCATCATCTTCATCATTTAACGTCCGATTTCCATGCTACCATGGGTTGGACGATTTGACTGAGGTCTGGTGAACCAGATGGCTGCACCAGACTCCAATCTGATCTGGCAGAGTTTCTACAGCTGGATGTCCTTCCTAACACCAACCACTCCAAGAGTGTAGTGGGTGCTTTTACATGCCACTGGCATGAGGGCTAGTCAGGCAGTACTGGCAACGGCCATGCTCAAATGGTGCTTTTTATGTGCCACCTGCACAGGAGCCAGTCCAGCAGCACTGGCACCGACCTCGCTTGAATGCTTGCGCTTGCTGAGTCATCTCAAGCACAGCATATTTTCAGAGGTCCCAGTCACTAGTCATTGCCTTGGTGAGGCCCAGTGTTTCAAGGTCATGCTTCACCACCTCATCTCAGGTCTTCCTGGGTCTAGCTCTTCCACAGGTTCCCTCAACTGTTAGGGTGTGGCACTTTTTCACACAGCTTTCCACATCCATTTTCACCACATGACCACACCAGCGCAGTCGTCTCTCTTGCATACCACATCTGATGCTTCTTAGGTCCAACCTTTCTCTCAAGGCACCCACACTCTGTCGAGTATGCACACTGACATTACACATCCATCAGAGCATGCTAGCTTCATTCCTTGTGAGCTTACGCATGTCCTCAGCAGTCACGGTCCATGTTTCACTGCCATGTAGCATGGCCGTTCATACACATGTGTTGTACAGTCTACCTTTTACTCTGAACGAGAGGCCCTTTGTCACCAGCAAAGGTAAGAGCTCTCTGAACTTAGCCCAGGCTATTCTTATTCTAGCAGCTACACTTTCAGTGAACCCTCCCCTTCCACTGACTTGGTTATCTAGGTAACGGAAGCTATCAACTACTTCTAGTTTTTCTCCATATATGTATATATATATATATATATATATATATATATATGTTGGTGTCACATAACTGGTACCTTGCCGGTGGCATGTAAACAGTACCTTTTGAGCATTGAGCCTCACAGAAGCTATGTGGCCACTGCTGGTGTCACATAACTAGCACCCATGCTGGTGGCACAAAAAATGTACCTCTCGAGCATTTGACCTCACAGAAGTAACGACAAATGACCAAGACCTTTGGCAGTATGTTGTGCTTGAGAAGAAGACCCATCAAGCCAGCTAAAGTTGTAGTAGTGGCAGATACTGGTGTCACACAACTGGCACCCATGCCAGTAACATGTAAAAGCACTCTCGGAGGGGTTGGCATTAGGAAGGGCATCAAGCCATAGAAACCATGCCAAATCAGACTGGAGTCAAGTGCAGCTCCTCAGCTTTCCAGCCCTGGTAAAACTGTCCAACCAATGCCAGCATGGAAAACAGATGTTAAATTATGATGATGATAATTATAATGACATATATGCCACAATTCCCACCGATGGGGCTTTGGAACATGCCAGCAGTGTATTAACTGCCGGCACTGTTCCATTTTTCTTCTTTTTTATAACTTCCACCATCGGTGGCACAATTCCCACTGACGAAGTTTCAGGACATGCTGGCAGTGCACCATCAACTGAACCGACCATTTTCAAGAAATCCAACAATACCAGATCTTTGGCTGATTGGGTTCACTGGGTCAAAACTGTTTTTGACCCCACCCAATCAGCCGAAGGCAAAACTTTTACATTGAGGAGCTTGGCTCCACTGCCACCCAGACCCCGGCAGATAGTGTCCTCTATCCACTCGGGTTCTAGTCTGGGTGGCAGCCTACAGACCCAAGCTCTTGTTAATTTCTTCCCACAGTATGTGGGAAGAAACAGAATCTTTTGCCCTGGCTCACAAACTTGTGAGCCACTTCAGGGGTGTCAAACAGCAACCACACCATTGCATATTTGACCCCCCCCCACTGGAGATGAATTTAATAGTTGGCAGATATTCTGCCAACTCGTTTTCAATTTCAACTTTGGGAAAGACTGTAATGGTGTCAAGTGACTTAGAATAAGTCCTCAACACCACCGTTCTCTCATTTAAGTCTTTTAACCACTGCTTGGGTGGGACAATCTCCCACTCCAACACAGAGTCCTGTTTCTTCATCATGTTCTTGGAAGAAAACAAAGTTCAACATAAAGTCACAAAAAGAAAAAAACAAGGAAAGAAAATAGTTCAAGAAAAAGAACAGTTCAAAATAATAAAGTCACAAAAAAAAGAAAGAGGAAAGAAAACATTTCAAGAAAAAAAGTTCAGAAAGAAAGTCGCGAAACAGAAGGAAAACAGTTCAAAAACACAGCATACACAAATTTTTCTGCCACTAGGTAGGTACTCCAGTCCAACAGGTATTCCAAAAAAGGTCCTCCAAAAAGGTATTCCAGGGTCACAGCAGCAGGAACACAAAAAAAATCGGGAAGCAAGCTTCTTACCACACAGCTATTCCTGTATGGAATATAGCTTATAGTGAAATTGGAGGGAAGGTTAAAGGTTGATAGCTTGGTGAAAGATATAATACATACATATACTGAGGACAGGAAAGAGAGAAAAAATATAAAGAAGAGAAAAATTAGAGAGAATGAAAAAGCAATGCTCAAACACACAGACACAGTAAAGGCTATAAACATAATGAGAGTATAAATACACACAAACACAAACACACACATACATGCATACACACACTTGAATGCATAAAATATGTATATATATATATATAGATATAGATATATATATATATATATGTGTGTGTGTGTGTGTCTCCTCTCTCTCTCTTTCTCTCTCTCTATATATATATATACATATATATATGTTAATAATAATAATATGACAACAAAAGAATGAATGAGACCTTGATATTATGTAAATTAGAGGAATTTATCTATAAATATATGTGACAATAGCTGAAGACTGTTCTAGCATCTCATCAGTTATTAAGACAAATGCTATGAAGAAAACTGTTGAATAAAAGCAAAGTAATACTTCAGTCATAGAATCCGCATATGCACACATATACATACACACACACACATTTATGTATATAAATATCTATATACCTACTCACACACGTGTGTATATATACAAACACACATATATACATATGTCTTTGCATACACGCACATACACATGTATAATATACCCATGCATGCATCACTACACTCATATACACATTTCTACATGCACACACACATATATATATGCGGATATACAAAACGTAGTTTATATGCACATGCATACACAGAAAGATGCTTATACAAATAAAAACATATGCAAACACACATGCATCATTATGTTCATATACACATCTCTATACACATATATACATACATACGTGGATATACCAAACGTAGTCTATACACACATGCACATACATATGCAGATAGACGTATATACAAATAAAAACATATATGCAAAAACATAAACTGTTAAACATTCACATTCGCTGCAAAATTTGAATATATAAATGAGATATATATGTATATACACAAATACACCCTCCTGTCTGTCAAACACATCTACACCTGCAGATATATAAACGTACATACATACGTATATGTATGAAGGAAGGAGACAAGTACAACAGGTAGAGTCTTGCACTCATATATACATATGTGCAATCATTTGTGCACCTGTATTAGGCACACACATACACATTAGGTATATACTACATGCGTATAAGTTACACAATTATAAAGGGTGAAAAATAATAAACAAAAGAAATATATAATGTGATAAAATATATATAAGAAATATATGAGATGTTAAGACATATGAAAGGCTTGTATGTGGACATAATATAAAAAGCAGGTTCTATCTGTGATCTTGGGGGGTCCAAAACCATAGCAAATGTTTTGCCGTATGTTGACATGACCCAAAAAGTTCAGTTCTTGAATTTAGACATGTAGCGGTGTCTAAAGAACTTTTCCAGATAAGCCAGCTTTCCATATCGCAAAGGTCGTGCTTTTTACTGCTGTTGGTGTAAGGCTTACACTTGGCCAAGATCAGCCAGTGAATCTTATAGCGGACACCTTTTTCTTTTAAGGACCATATATAAGTGGATAATTTAGTTGTTTTCATTTTATTCCAGTGTCTGAAGCTTAAGGTGTGATCGTTGAACTTTGCTGTAAAATTTCCCTCTGTGAGACCCACATATTTCTTTGACGAAACTATGTCCTTAGTGGTTGCAGAGTCTACGATGGCTTCATAAATGATGGCCTTGGTCATACAAGCTCCATTTAGCGGGCACAAATTTTTAACTCTGCAGGAACAGCCAGCTTCATTTTGTTGTTTTTGTGTGTTGTGCGCAATTATATTTTTAAAGTTAGTAGTAGAACTAAAACTAGTTTTTAAGTGGTGCCTATTAAAGAGCTTTCTATAATTATAATTGATTGGAAAATGCCTATCTATAAGTGATAAGAAATATCTACCTATATTAAAAGTGACTTTGAAGGAGTAAAGTGGTGTGAACCAGATAATTTTCCTATTCCTATTTTACCTTTTCTTTGTTATAGGACTAATAACAGGTGTACAGGTTATTTCCTTGCTAAAACTACTATATTTTAAAGCTTATTATATATTGGGGCAACACTATTAAAAAAGTTTATATTGGAGGAGAAGCTAGAAATTCTCTTGCTAATGGTTTTAACTAAATTCTTAAATACTATGGGGGGATGGCAGGAACCTATATTAATATAGCTAAGTCTATCGTTGGGTTTTCTATAGGGTTTGTAAATATTCTTATTTAAATTTAAAGATACATCTAGGAAATTGACAACCGCCAGGTTGGTATCTATTGTTATGCTAAGATCGAATGTTTTCATCATTTTGGATAATGTCCTTCCTAAACCAATCTTGCACTGGTCCATTGGTGTTTGTGGTTAAAGCTAGAGCATCATCTTTGTAAATGGTGAAATATATATCAGGAGAAGTTTTACCCAACGTATCAAGTAGGAATAGTCCAATGAGATCGCATATGCCTGCTCCATCATATGATCCCATGCTCACACCAAAGGCATCCTCTGTATCGGTTGTCTTAACCCACTCTGCTTTCTCACCGAAGAGTAAAGTCTTTCTGGCATGGAAGATTATGTCCTTATCTTGTGTACTAGTTTCTATAAATTCGCTTGCAAAGGTGAATACTTTATCGAGCAGTACCTAAGAGATAGAAGCATAGAAATCTACAATATCAAATTATGTAAATCTCACTTTTTTTTTTATTCCTAATGGCATTAAACCAGTCAATGACTTCTATACTATTAGACCATTGTACTAACCTAGTAGCATTTCTGACTTTAGCATTGATTTTTCCTAAAATTTCTTTACTAATAATACCAATTTCTGAATTTGCTGGGTTAATAAGTCTACATCTAGGATTAAATAGGAAGTTCTTTTTATGGTCTTTAATAGTTATAAAGGCCTCTTTTTTGGGGAGGACCTCTATTTTCTTTTATCTAATTTAAGCCTGGCAGCGATGATTAATGTTGTTATAAACTTGTGGTCTATCTTTAGTGTAATTATTAATAATGTTGTTATATAGAAGTCGTGAGTATCTGCTGTTTTCTACAAGGTATAAGTTCTTGGCAATGTAATATGGAGAGATATTGTGAAAGCTGCCTCATACAATAACAATGAGGAAATATGCTTACCTATATGCATGCACATGCACATACACACCTTCATGCATACCTACACATGTACAAATCTATCTATCTATCTATCTATCTATCTATCTATCTATCTATCTATCTATCTATCTATCTATCTATCTATCTATCTAGACAGACAGACAGACAGACAGACAGACAGACAGACAGACAGACAGACAGATAGATAGATAGACTGATTGATTGATTGATTGATTATATAATAAGTTATGTTATAAATTAGAAATTTTCAAAATATATTCTTTGTTCTGCTGCAGAAAAAGTGAACAACAAGTGACAAAATGACAACATGGTCTGGTTGATTCAGCTTAATGGTGTGCATACTAACTAAAAACATTTTCAGAAACAGAAAGCCCAAACAATAAAATATTAAGATCATTACAAAGGTAAAAATAAAAAATATATATAACATGAAAATAAAATTTAGATATTGTGAAGATAAAATTTGCAAGACATAAGTGTAGAGTTATTTAGTGATTATAAAAATACATTAAATGTGATATATATCTGTGGCAAAAAGGAAAAAATCATGTATAACAAAGTCTGATGGTCTGAAAAAGAAGTTGGGTATTAGAAACACACTATAAAGTGACACCAAAAACCAAATTATAAAACGGAAATGGGCTATTTTAAAAGATGGACAATGTTTGGTGAAGCTTATATGGGCTATCTATATGGAATGGATTGGCAGCACAAAAGGTACATAGATGAGTGTCTGCAGAAATTCAAAAGCTTTGTTTTGCGGTTCGCTCAACCATAACGAACATCTCATAGAATTTTGGCATGATCCATGCCTGTAAGGGTTAGCTTTCTTCAAAATAGACTAATATTTTTGTTTTAAATGGTGTAGAGGAGCCAACTGCTTTTAGTTGCCATACATGCTTAGCTAGACTTATTGCCGACCTCTTCTCAGGATATTTGAAGGTATTTCTGCGTGAATGAGGTCTTGTTTTGAAATTGTTTTCTATCGCATCAGTATAAGTTTTGTATGCAGTGGAACTGTCAATTTGTACCTTAGTTCTCTATATAACACCTTTATTTAGGCAATTACCATTTAAAGAACATCTTCTGAAGTTTTGACATTAAACGACGATAATGATGACGATGATGTTTGTCAGCAATTCTGATAGGTTTGAGAATGGTCATTTTGTGCTGGTTGACAAAAGAAGCGAAGTTTTTGCAACAAGAATAGTTAACTTCTTGGGTTCTTCTGTTATAGACTCAGTGATATTTATGATCACTTGAAAAATATCTAAATACTAAACTTTAAAATTCTCTACCTATACTAGCTCTAAGGCTTATGCTAAATGTTAAATTATACCACAAAACTTTTCAAGTTCTAGTTCAACGATATTGTTTGGGGTTGTTTCCACAAGTGACATAGGGGTTCTCTGAGAATCCATTATTGCTTTTTACGGCAATGTAATACAAAGGAATATCATGAAAGCTGCTTCATCCAATGACAATGAGGAATTATGCTTACCTATATCGCTAATCACATTCTTGAGAATATATGGCAGGTGATTTGACCATTTGGTGATATAGGATAGCCTTTCATTAGGCTTCTGATATGGCTTAAGTGCATTAGATATCAAATTCAAGTTGATATCTGAAAAGCTAACACTACTAAAATTTCATGTCAACTGAAAATTTAAAACCTATTTGTTGCAAGAATGCAATGATTCTTCCAATCAAGTTTATGCTTGTTGATGTAATGGGTAACTAAAAAGCTGTCATCCCTGTATAAACTTGCATCTAAATAAGGAAATTTTTAAGTAAATGATGCAAGATATATACACCTATGGCCATAGATAATTCTGCTCTATTGTACTTGCCCTTCGGCATATCGAACAAAGTATCCCCATCCTTCTTGACCTAGGTGGAGTTGTTGAAAAATAGCAAGGATTTCTTGTCGTGTTGGATGATGTCAACATCAGAGTTGCTGACAGGTATTTACTAATTAACAAAATCTAGTACCTTGTTACAGGTGGGTAAAAGTCAACAATATTGAACTAGGTGAACTTATAGTTATTCTTATCGTTAATTTTCTTAAACCAGTTTATAACAGACATGCTGTTATCTCATAAAAGGAATTCAATGACTCTACTAATTCTATGGGGAATGGATTCTAAAGTATTCTTGCTAATTACGTTTTAACTGGGTTAATTAGTCTACACTTGGAATTTCTGCTAAAATTTGTTTTGTGGTCAGTCTTTAAAGGTAAGTGGTGGAAGGTACTCTCTATCACTGATACTAAGGCTGCTTGTGCTTCTTCTTGCTTCAAGATTTGTCTCTCTGTATAAAATATTGTCTGCCTTCCTATATGTATCTGTGATGTTATTGGGAGAAGCCTGTTGCATAAATTTTTGTCCACAGCACAGAGGGTTTGTATTAACTCAGACTGAGCAAACATTTTGTCTGAGTTCCTTATATTAGTTACGTTTTTTTTTTTCCTTCAGAGTCCCCTGGAATGCCTCATTTAGTGTATGAAATTTTATTTTCCTGGTAAGGTCAAACAGGTCCTTCTTAAAAGGTTCTAATTACTCGTTTGCCAGAGGGTTCTTCCTGAATTTGAAATCCTACTTGTAGACAGTGTTGCCTCATTCTCTCTTATTGAGAAAATACACTTGCTATTTTATTATGTGGATGAAATCTTTGGTTTTCTCTATAAAGTTTGTCTAGTATTGCTAATTCAATGCAATTGAGATGTTCTTTATTGAAAAATTCAGTGTGCGTAGTTCCATTTTCGAACTTTTTCTTCCTCCTCTGCCTTATTTAAGATATAATGGTCTGTTTTGGAGAAAGCCAAGCCTTACAGACATGGATTGGGCCAAAAGTCTATAAGATATCCATTTTGCTTGTGTAAAATGTACTTTATACTATTCCAAGACAAATCTTTTTATAAAATTCAGTTTTTGATGGAACTTTATTGTGTATTTCCGACTCCCAACTTCTTTTTCAGATTGTTGAAGTTTGTAATACACAATTTTTTGTGGCAGTAATCATTATATTTAATTTGTTTTTTTTTTTCCAACCAACCAATAATTCTGGATTTACATTTTACAAATTTTATCTTCATATTATATACATATTTCTTAATTATACCTTTATAACGATCTTAATATCTTATCACTTGGGTTTTCTGTTTCTGAAAATGCTTGTAGTTACTATGCACACCTTTAAAATGATTCAACTAGACATGTCATTTTGTCACTTATTCATTTTTTCTGTTGTAGTACTAAGAATATATATATATTTAAAATCATTAATTTATGATATAATTTATAATGTATTATACAATTTATAAAAACCATATTTATATATACCAGGATGAGTCAAAAGATTTTTGGTATTTCAAGCTTAAATTAATAGTTCAAACAAATTTCACATGTTAAGTGTTTATTCATCAACATATGTGTCATCATATTCTATTGTCTGTTGCAATCATTGTACCAGAAGCTCAATTCCATACTTGTACCATGCACATGTTTTCAGTCCCAACCACATTGTTGAATCTTCGTCCATGCAGGATATGAGCCATAGCTTAGAAGGGGCAGTAATCTGATGGTACAACGTCTGGACTATAGCTAGGCGGCAGCACTTGCAGCCCCCTAAGTTCCTTGAGTTAGTGCTTGATCTCATTGGAGGTGTGCACTGGGGGGCATTGTTATACTGCATGAGAGCGTGTCTTCGCTTGAACAATAACAGGGTAGTGGGCTTTCAAAGCATCATATACTCACTGCAGTTGTTGGTCATAAAGGTTCTACCAAACACAGAACATAACCTTCTGTTTGATGAAAGGTTCTAAAGCCTGGCAGGAACAAAGCCATTGACTTCTCTAGGCACAATTAGGAAAATAGATCCACATTTTGTTCCTAGTTACAATTCCATGTCAAAAACGGGCTTCTCGAGGATTTGCCAGCAGTTGATTGCAAACATTCATACTTCATTGAGCCTAGCCATTGGTCAGTTCATAAGGAACCTTTTGACGTCTCCAGAATTGAGGGAGTATTAATCCAAGTCAAGGCCTGCTTAATGACTAGGTCTAGCTCAGTGTGATGAGTGAAATGACCAGCATTTATGTGGCAAGACAGACCGTGAAGACCTATGGGGGTCGGGGTGCCAACCACAGTGGCACTTCAGTCCTCTGCAGGCATCAGCTCGATGTGATGTCTCAATGGTGCACCTTTCCTGCTTCTATTTTTTTATGGTCTTTAGCAAAACAGTGATGACAGGAAGCTGCCCATGAACCCAATAGTGTGGAATTTAAATTTCTAATAATTTTATTGAAGTCATATAATAAACTGTTTAATCGTTACTGTTCAAGTTCAGCTGTTTAAAGAAAATCCAGATTTGATAAAAGTGTCATTAATGTGATGTAAGTTGGCAGTGGGAATGGTGACAAATTCAACAACTACTGATAGGTTGACAGCTGAATTGAAATTTTTCAATCTATGAACTGTATCTTCATTTGTGAGGCATGACAAGTGAACAACACTAGATGGATTTTTAGTTAAAATTCCATTAATACCTGCTGCAATTTTAATAAAATAATTGCTTATGGACAGGCAAAGAATTGAGAATATTACATGTTTTTTGAGTTAATGTGTCAATTGTGGAACTCTGCCTGATAATGTAAAATATATCAATATCCTCTGGTTGCTTGTAGTTGTTAAAATTATTGCACCTCAAGTGTCCCACAAAACGCACAGGTTCTGAATCTGAGTTTCTGTGAAAATTCGTTTGTTTTTTCCGTTTTACGAATCCAGTGTGCACATGCGCATTGTATTTTAATACGCCTATTTCCAAACTAAGGAAATAGAGTACTGAAGCAGACGACAGTTGCTTCAATCATTTTTAAGAAAACAACTAAGATGGCGGCCACATTCGAATAAACAAGTCATTGGCGCTTCGTTTGTCATGACAAACTGCTAATTACACACATGCACTCTAGTAATTTGGCTGTTGAAATACAATGGTAAGTTCGTACTGTAATGTTGTTTTAGCTTATTATGGACATTAGAATTTTCCTTCCTTCATAAACGGCCAACATATTTTAGTTTCGAAAATTTGGCTTTATATTTTCATTTATTAGTCAATAACTTTAAAGCAATTTATGACAACGTTCTTAGTTCAAATTCAACCGAGGTCAACTCTGCCATACATTCTTTCGAGGACGATAAAATAAGTACCAGTTGAGTTTTGGAGTCAAAGTAATCGATTTATTTACTCGCTTCCCTGAAATTGATGCCCTGTGTCAAAACTTGAAACCAAATATATTTAGATTGTTTATAAAGTTGTTAACTTGAAGAAATATTTGAACGAAGGCAAAAACTTCTTTATTCAAAATATGATTTGGAGTTGTACAAAAAGATAGAAAGCAAAAGAAAGTATATAAAAGTTTTGAATTTTTACGGTCAATTTCAGAGAGAAAACCATCTCATTTGAAGGCAAGCTACGTTCTTACTGATTTGGAGAATTCTTTGTGTGCATGTGTGTAGGTATATGTGTATGTATATACGCACGCACACTACACGCCCCCATATATATATTACCGTATTTGATGGGATATGATGCACCTTTTTTTAAAAAAAATAATGTCTTTAAAAATTTCCCCAAGTCCTGTGAGCAAAGTTGTGTCTCCCTTAGGTTTTCATACACTAAAAACTTTTCTCCTGAATATGCGCAGCTGAAATTGCAGCAAGTTTAATATCCCCGAGTGTCTTGACCATCTCAGCAGCTGTAGTTCCATTTATCAGCTGTTTCTTCTTTCTTTACTGTATTGAAGATACATTAGTTTCAAATTTTAGCCCAAGGCAAACAATTTTAGATGGCGGGATAAGTCGATTGCATCGTCTCCAATACTCAGCTGGCACTATTATATCTACCCCGAGAGGATAAAAGCAAAGTCGACCTCGCTGGAATTTATAGATGGACGAAATGCTGCTATTCATTTTGCCCGGTTCCCCACCTTATATTTAAGATATATTGGTCTATTTTGGAGAGAGAGCTCATTCTGCTCTACCTTTGATATTCGAGTACTTTTTTTCTCATCTAGTTTTGCACTTGTGTGCTTTCTTGTGTTTGTGTGTCACTGGCGAAAATAATTTAAGACCGATGATAAAAGTTCTATTTCTTACAAAATATTTTGTTACTAACACCATACAAATCATTTCTATCTTTTACACCTTATGCAGAATTTATTTCTCTTTCGAATGATGCAGACAATAACTATTTTTATACAACTTGAAGAATTCTAATGCTAAATTAATATAAACATAAACACCTTTATGTATATATACATATGTGTGTATAATTGCCTAAATCAATATTCCCTTCTAATATATTTCGTCTTCATTATTAACCTTCGCAAATTATGTTGATAATTTATGTTACAGAAAAATATGACGAAACTTCGTTAATAAAAAATATCAAAATCAAACACAAACAAACAAAATATATTTTCCTGAAGGAAAAGTAGGAAAAGCAAGTGTCACAGCTGCACCACCTTCCGGTAAACACAGACTGAAGCAGACGACAGTTTCAATCATTTGCCAGACGACAAGGATGGCAGTGAAATTCGAACATAGGAATTATTGACGCCCCGTTTGTAATACAAATTGCTGATTATACACACACTCACACACACACTTATCATTCGGTAGCTGAAATGTAATGGTAAGCTATAATTGTAATGTTTTAGTTTATAATTAACATTGGTATTTACGTTTCTTCGTGAACTGCTAATGTATTTTGGTTTCATAAATTTGGTTTATATTTTCATATGGGATATCTACTATGAGTCAATATATTTAAATCAATTTATTGTTTAAGCAGCTGTAAACTTTAGAAATATTTGATGGAAGACAAAATCTTCGCCGTTCAAAATATTATTTGTAGTCGTAAAAATGACCGAAACCGAAAGAAAGTACACAAAAGTTTTGGATTTTTCAGTAAATTTCTGAGACGACAATCTCATGAAGCCAAGCTACACCATTCTCATTGATTTGATGTCTGAAGACGTCTTTATATGTAAAGGCGGAGGTAAAGAATACGTACACCACCCGTTTTCGGCGAAACAAAAACCCTAATCCTAACCCTAAAACCGGGTGTACGTAATCTTTACTTTCGCTATATATATATATATATATATATATATATATATATACACACACACACACACCACACACACACACACACACACACACAAACTGTATTTAATGGAATATGAGGTGCTTGTTTATTTTATTTGTTTTTTTAATAAAATTTCTCAAAAAAATTCCCGGGTCTTATATGCAAAGTTAATACATCTTTTACCTCCGAACCCTTGCTGAAATTGCAGGGTGTTTAATATGCCCGTGCGTTTCAGCAATCAATCTAAATATGCAGTATTATATATCCATTAATAAAGCTACTTTATTGACAAATACACTAGTGCATATTTTTTTCTGCTTTATGGTTTCTTAAACCTGTAACAAGCTCCTACATACTGCAGAATATATTGCTACAGGTCGCCCGCGCCTTGTGCATTATGTATATACATGTACATTTTTGAGGGTGTATGTATGTATGTACGTGTGTGTGTGTGTGTGTGTGTGTATATATATTTAGGTAATTGTTCAGTATAGTTATATAAAAAATATATTAAGGGAAGATAAGTAGTTAAAGAAGCAGCATAATTTTTAAACAGCATAAAGACTGGCCGGTCGCCGCCAGAGAGAAAACGAACGTCTACTTTATCTCAGTGGAATTACGCCAGAGGAACTCCTGAAGATATGAAATAAACAATTCGTCCGATGTCCGAAACTATCGTCTCAACTTCCGTTTCACTTGCATCTACAGGTTTTCCACATTTTGTGTGTGGACGTCTTGATCATGAGGTACAACGAAATATTAGTGTGTAATCACTTCCTGCGTGTAGGACCACCATTGAGGATATCGATGTTACTATATGCTCGCTATCCATCGCTATGTGAGACCCAGGCAAAATCCACCTTTGTATCAGCTCAGTTAAAGTTTTTTCTGTGCGGTCAGGTATTTTGCCCGAAAAATATTTTCTTTAGATTCTCTCTATGCCACCGAATACCCAATGACCCTTTGCTTCTTTTAATACTTATCTCTTAATTTTATTGACTTATATACTTGGAGATGGATTGTTATCGCTAGTGATAACAATACTCAAAATATATGAGACTGGAATTGTAGGCCCGTCTCTTGCAATTTCGATCAATTGGATCTTGTCCTCCCTCTTGTATAGAAGTGTACGGCTGCAGCGAAATTCATTTTTGGACTTTCTTCTATGGAAGGCATCTAAACAAAAATGCTTCGGTAAAAACGATGAAAATATTGTCAATTTCCCCAAACGGACACAATTCAATTTTTAAACAATAACCAAAGCCCCTTCTCCGACAGGGAGGAGGGTTACGGTTTACAATTATTTAACAAATGCAACACTACAACGTTTCTCTGACGAGGAACCAACACGTGATTACAATAGTCAAACAGTAATAATAATAACAACAAACCTTTTTAATTTATCCCCATTTATGTGAAACCACTTATTCAAGTTAAAGTCATTGATGCAATTGTTCGATTATATAATAATATAAATAATATATATATTCTAGCAGAATTGCCCGGCGTTGCTCGGGGCTGAATTGCTTGAAAGTACTGTTAATGATTGCAGAGAATTATGATGATTATTCAGGCAAATATTGATATAGGTTTACGGCGAATGAATGTATTTGTAAGTTTAGCCGTGTAACGGGGTTCCTAACCCCTCATAGAATGGTGTAAGAATTGAATGCGAGGTTGCACACCTGGCCCTGGACCTTGAAAGTAGGCATCCAACCAGTTTCTCTGACAACGTTTGCCCCGAAAGAAGTCATGTGAAATGCACAATTGTGCTTCCTGATGAGTTGAAGGAATTTTGATGACCTTGAGGTGGAACCATTAAGTAATTCCTTCAAAGGGTCTGGCAGCTCCCGAAGAGGGGGCAAGCTGACCTTACCGTTTAAGCAGCACATTGCAGGTGGTTCCCCAGCCCACTTTTTAGCATTACAGAATTGGCAATTGAAGCACATTTCCTCAATATTTATGTCAGTGTGCATCGAGTAATTGAAGTTGGGCTCATACTTGAAAGCCCATAGATGCCAGTAAGGGCTGTTTGGACTTGTAAGACCGCGGGTAGCCTTGCGCCGTCGACTGTTCCGCTGGAATGTAGAACGTTGCTGGTCTGAGTCATGGGAATGTGTCGCATGAGTAGCAGAAGCGAAGTTTGCAATGGTAATGTATCGGCCGTCTGCATGTTGAGAAGGCACGGAAGCAGTGCAGTGCACCTCGTTCATATGAAGGTGAGTGGTCGGTAGTTGTAAATGTTCCGAAAATGTTGAAGCAGCAGTAGCCGCAGTGTTTGTAACCAGTCGAGTGGCCCTTTGTTGTGGGTCCTCTGAAGCCCTTTGTGCATCAACAGCAGCAGCCCTTATGGCCATGCGATTCGACCTTGTTTCCGGACCCTCTGAAGCCCTGGAAGTAGCATCGTATGAAGCCATTTTTGCTCGGCGGGTGTTGCGCTGTTGTAAATTTTCAGTAGCTTGTGATTCCGCTGAACGTAAGGTACTCTGTGAAAGTCTGAAAGCCTTTTTGTCGGTGGACTCGTTTGCGATAATCACCTTCTGCGCCGCTGCTGCTGCAGTATGGCGGCTGAGGCATCTTCTCTTTTTCGGTGTCATTTTATGTAAAAAAGAAAGGGTGAAAGTTACTTAAAGATAGAAATTGTAATGTGAATGAAATGTGGAAAAATGTTGACCGTGGAAGGAAAAGAAAGAAATATTTGCAGCTGAAAGAAATTGTTTATGCAAGTATAGCGACAGAGTGTGTAAAGTGTATTAAAATTTGAGTTAAAAGCAAGAAAATAAAGTTAGATTTGTAAGAATGGGAGTAGTTTACGTACATGTTTGAAATGTGAAATGTTTTAGTTGTTTAATCAAATATTTGTGTCAAGTGTATAGAAACGTAAATTGAAAAATAAAATGAATTGAAATTTTTAATAAAGGAATTTGTTTACATACATGTGTCAAATGGCAAATGTTTGTGCAGTTGTCCGAAATGGAACCAGGGTAAATGTGTGGAACTGATGTATTATAATGAATAGTCCATCTCATTCAGGGTACATTTGTGGCCGGGTATAAATACATGAAAGTACATGAAGTTTGTTAAAAAAAGGGGATCATGTATATACCTGCTGGCTGTTGAGATTATAACACCTCGTAAACAATGTTCCTTGTTTTTCCTTGTGGGGCATATACAAAAAGGTTTCTTTTGGTTCCTACTCTTGAGCAGGCAACATACAGTTGCATATGCGAGAAGCAGGGCTCTTCCAAGAGAAGACCAGCTACAGAGAGGGTTTGACCCTGAGATTTGTTAAATGTATATATATGTATGTATGCCTGTATATATGTACAAAATCCACTGAGAAGGCTTTTGTTGATCTGAAGCTACAGCAGAAGACACATGCCAAGTCACCACACAGTGGAACTGAACCCAGGACCATGTGTTTGGAACGTAGTTTGTTACCACACAGCCACACCTGCCCCTATGTATGTGTGCGTATGTGTGTATGGGTAGATATATTATGCATGTATATATGTGTATATATATGTGTACATATTACATGTACATCTATATATATATACATCTACACATAAAATACAAAATACAAAGTTATATCTTGATATCGCTAGTGATAACAATACTCAAAATATATGAGACTGGAATTGTTGGCCCGTCTCTTGCAATTTCGATCAATTGGATCTTGTCCTCCCTCTTGTATAGAAGTGTACAGCTGCAGCGAAATTCATTTTTGGACTTTCTTCTATGGAAGGCATCTAAACAAAAATGCTTCGGTAAAAACGATGAAAATATTGTCAATTTCCCCAAACAGGGACACAATTCAATTTTTAAACAATAACCAAAGCCCCTTCTCCGACAGGGAGGAGGGTTACGGTTTACAGTTATTTAACAAATGCAACACAACAACGTTTCCCTGACGAGGAACCAACACGTGATTACAATAGTCAAACAGTAATAATAATAACAACAAACCTTTTTAATTTATCCCCATTTATGTGAAACCACTTATTCAAGTTAAAGTCATTGATGCAATTTTATACGAATTGCTAATACACACACACACACACACACACACATAATAAGGGTGAAAAATTGAATATTAATTTGATTAATATGAATTGAAAACCAGTGGTGTAGCATATAAGACCATAGTGGATCTTCCTCTAGCAGAAAGGATGATCAGTATTAATGGCTCATCCCTGTTATATAAATACTTTCACTTTAATTGTTGCGCACAAGGTAGTAAAAAGTTTTTTTTTAAAGTTATAATTATCGATATTTAATAGGTTGACTATGTTTGTGTGTAAATAAAAATGTGAGTTAAGAATCTAGCTTCATATAAAGTGAGAGAGAAGTATATAGTAATATTATATAAGTAATGAGTGTTTAACTAATATTAAGGTTATTGTGTATTGTGAATATAAGAAAAAAATATTTATGGAGTAATGGGTGCACATAAGTATACTGAAGCATCCGAAAATAATTCATATATAAATATCTTATAAAGGAAAATAATTTTATAGTGTATACAGATTCATTTGCAGAGAACAAATCTGCAAAATAGTATACATGGATTTATGTATTCTAACTGTTTTTCAAGTTGTTTCATTTGAGGGTATATATGAAAGAGAGGACACTGTACAAGAAATATAAGTATACTTATACTGGTGCAAAGATAAGGAAAAAAATTGCCAAACAGATATAGATATAATTATTAACTATAATTACCCACACATATAAAAGATGTTATTATATACAAATATATATACATGCATATTTATATGTATGTCTATATAGTGGTGTATATATATATATATATATATATATATATATACTTATGTATATGTGTTTGTGAGTGTGGTACAAACGTTTATGTGCACCCGTTTTATTTAAAAAATACAAATTGGTGATAACATATAGTTAATAAGCACACAATAATAATAATATAAATAAAATAGATGTACACACAATGATAAATAAAAATATCTATAAATGCACATGTTGTAGGCAAGTTGGACACCAAGAAGTATTATATGTCTTTGCATATATCAGTTGTAAGCTGTAATTAAATATTAGGTAGATCGGCAAGTAACATTAAACAATAATTGGAGTAGTTAAGAGGGGGAAGGCTTAAGTACATATTAAGCTACCCTGATGTAATCTCCAGGAATACAGGCATCCAGCAACAGGACCTCCGTAATGCTATGTCTGGCGTAGCATAGTAATTTCCATTGTCTCGACCACGGTCAAACAATGATGATGACATATTAAGCAAATGAAATAAATTACAATAAAGAAAGGTATATACTAAAGGAAGATATGAGAATATACTGAAAGAAAGTGGAGTGGGTCCTGTAATTATAAGAGAGGATGGTTAAATAATAAATATATATATACATATAGAATAAGATCAATTGATGTGCAGAGTATTTGATGATTAATAATCTAATACCATAGAAAGGGTTAATATATAGAAAGATATTTAAAAAAATATAGGTATTAGAAAGAAAAGGGAAATGATATTAAAATTAAAGTAGATGGGGGAATATTATTTACGATCAATAAAAAGGAATTTGGACGTCTGTTTACATGAAAAACCTTTTTCCTCCCTAGTATTAATAAGGAGACCATTCTCATATTATAACTTTCTTCCAGGCATAACCTACAAATTTTGTTATTGTATCTATAAGATGGGACTGAAGATAGGATTTTCCAATATATCGAGTAATCTATATTGTTTCTTTTGAGTTGCCAAATTTTTTTAGGTAGACCTGTGCTATTCTCTTTTCTAAGGTCATTAAAGGAAGATTTATTATGATTTATTCTTAAATTTATAGAATGCTTCGTACAACAGATGTATAGATATTTAGAGGAATTATGGGTAATAATGGTTGCTTGGTATATTCATTCATTTTACAATTTCCATCTACTTCACAACTATTTGGGTCTCTACAATTACAATTTAAATTATTAGTTGGTACTATGTTGTTATGTCTATATTTATTAGAGGTAATGGAGTTTTGGTTATTATGATAATAGTAGGTGTTAGTTATAGAATTATTGGAGTTACTAGGTATATTAGATGACGTTTTTTTTTAATTATGGAATTGATCAAGTTTCTTACTGTTAAAGGAAAAGATTATCCTAAAAAGGTTTGGAGACACTGAAAATCCAAATCTAATTTTTTTGTTATTAAATATTTTTGCATATTTAGAGTTTTTAAAGTTTTTATTAATTATATTTCTAATGGATCTAATAAAATTAGATTTTAGATGTTTGGTAAAAGGTATCATCTTTAACTCAGACAATGCTGGGTACTTCTGTTAATCTAATATTTAATATATATAATTGCTTGTTTGTTTGTCTGTTTGTTACCAATGCATACAAAAACTAGTTAACCAATTATGTTCAAACTTGGCATGAGAGGTCTTTACTCAGATGTAGGTTGTCCTCAAATTTGGACCAGTATTCTTTTGAGGGACATTCTTTTGAATGTCCCTCATTCAACTCAATTTGAGTTCTCATTCAACGTAGTCTTGATTGTTTATAAAAAATGAATGGAAGCTAATGAAGTATGTGTGTGTGACATGCTGTTGTTAGTGTGTGTGTGTGGGTGTGTTCACCCCTTTGTCTCTCGTTAATTAATTTAATGTGAAGGGCAGAAAATAACTTCTACATGGTTAGTGCCGTAGCTAGAAATGGTAGCCAAATGACATTAGATATATTCCTCACCTCTCTCTCTCTATATATATATATTGTTCTGAGTATAATTTCAAATAGTATTACACAAAATAGAACTACTGTTCTCTTTTTCTGCAAGGGAAGATCAATAATAAATCAATAATTAATTCCAATGAAAAATAATTCATTTTGGTCATGTGACTTCAAAGCATGCTGCATGGTTATTTGCATGGAGGATTATAAATAGTACTGAGTAAACAGTTGGTGTAGGACAGTTGATGCAGCAGTTGGTGTCAAACCATTAATGCAACTGTTGGTGTCGAACCATTGATGCAACAGCTGGTGTTGAACCATTGATGCAACAGCTGGTGTTGAACTGTTGATGCAACAGTTGGTGTCAAACTGTTGATACGACAGTTGGTGTTGGGCAGTTAATGTGAACAGAGTAGATGACATGAGCAGTTAGTACTGGTCAGTTAACACAAACAGTTGGCACAAGTTCTTTTTTCACTCTAAACAAGTTGCCTTGCTGGGCTGGCTTGCAGTTTCTGAGCTGTTGACTGCTGGAAATGTGTTGGTGTATCAAGGGCCACAGTTTGTAACAATGTGTGCGTGTGTGTGTGCGTATATATATATATATATAATATATATATATATATATATATATATATGTCTTCTACCTGGCTGGCTCCTGTCAACTGTCCTACTCATAAATGCATGCATGGAAGATGGGCATTAAATGATGATGATATTATTATTAAAAAACGTTAGCAATTTGTTTTGTTTTTTGAGAACAAATGTTAATGTCCTACCTACATTTTCACACTGGGTTAAAGATAATAATGAAATTTCATTCAAAAGTTTGATATACAAATTTTTTCTTACTAATGTGATTCTAATGTTACTGGCATAACACCTCCATTTCACAAATTTATATAAGCACTTGACTATAAAAGATTTAAATCCTCAAAAATTGTGCAGTGGAGTAAGACTTATTGTGAAGAAAATGATGCCACATGTTATAGAAGCTACTCTACTCTCTGGATGTGGAGCAAGCAATAATGCATTCATTACTAGAATTCCATTAATACCTACTGATTTACCAGTACAATTCAAAAGAGCACAGTTTCCAATTAGACTGTTTTGCGATGTCCATCAACAAATTGTGAAGACAGACATTTTCAGTAACTGGTTTGTGATTAAAGGAGCCTTGATTCTCTTATGGACAAACTTTTTGAGAGGTCCAAAAATAGAGAAAGAATGATTTCTAATAAAGATTCATCATATTCATATTACTTGCTCTGGCTATATATATATATATATATATATATTATATATATATATATATATATATATATATATATATGCATCAGTATTAATAAACATGAAATTCTGTTTGTCTGGGACCTCTGTATCTCAGTCTACATTTGCTCTACGTAAATATATTATACTATTTTGGAATCAGGATGATCTCAGGATTTAAAATCTGCCCTTCATTTAGTTCTTGAACATCCAGCATTGGGCTTTGATTTAAAGGCATTTGGGTTGCTATTTCTTGCAGGTAAAGCTTGGTTAATTCATGCCATCTTGGTTGGTGTTTGTCAGATGACATCAGAGACCAAGTGGGAGATAAATGACATTTGCTTTGTTAATTTTATGTTGAGATAATAACTTTGGGACAAATTGGCCAACAGTTTGAATTCAACCTGGATTGCAACAATAGAATGATTGCATTACAGAATTAATTCTCATCTGTCCTTAGCCTCTGATCAAGCACTGTCAGGGCATATATTCATTATAAACGTATTATAGTCATGCTATTTAGCCCCCTTTAGTTTGGGGCTGCAGGCCCAATTAGCCCTTTGCAGAAGCTAACTTAAAAGTCTGTACTGAGTGTGGCTTTTAAGCTAGTGTATAATATGAGGAAAAGTTTAGACATGTATTGTAAACACAACCTTTCTATTAAGGTGATTTTATATTTATAAATGAAATCCTTAGAGTTAATTTGAGTAAAGTTCCAAAATCTTTCATCTGTGGTTCTATATCTTGATAGTCCCATATTCTTCATAAAGTGACAAACGCATGTATTGCCTGTTTGTTGTAAGGTGCACTAATATGATTGCTGTAGACATTGCTACCAAGATTTCAATTTTTACCATTGCTTTGTTTGAAATACTTGTGTGTTGTCTGTTTTTATTTTACCATTGTGCAATGTTGTAAGTATTGTCTCTATCATGAGTCATCAATTTTTGTTGGAAATTATATAGATTATGAATGTTTTGTTCTTGAATTTTTCCTTATCTAGTTTTGTTTTGTGCCATTGTAATTGCTCCTTATAAGTGTATGATGATTTGGTAAGAGAGTGCCATACTTGTATGACCAATATAACAATTGGAGTCATAAAATTTACAACATTCTGTTAGTAATCAAATTTATAAATCACATTGGTCATTAGAAGCTTGTCCATGAGTTTACATACTTATAATTTGTTATTGGTAGTAGTATATATTATTTTTATTGTATACTATTAATATCAGTTTATATTGCTCAAATGCATTTTGTATTTTGTTTCATGAGGCTTTTAATAATGTGTTGATTTATTCTATAGTTACTATATTTGATTTTGTGATTGTTGGTTAGATTTTCATTTGCACTTGTAGAAGTGTGATGCTTTCAGAAGGCAATAGCTACCATAGTGCAGAGGTCCTGGCAATATCTCTAAGCTTTGTGAGATGTTAGTATTAGTTTTTGTTGAGATAAACTAGACATAATGTAAATAATGTTAACATATTTTGAGGTTAATTTGTTTTTAGTAATGAACATAGAATTCATTGAAATGTAGTTTTATCAATATCATGAATATCTTAATAACTGTTTGGATATAATGTACATTGGTAATGTTTGGTACCACACCAAGTAAACTTTAGATGAGTCAATTACTTTAGAACCTGATAGATTTATGTAATAACTTGTTCATTTATAATGGGGAAAAAATTTATTTCTGATAAGAGCTCTTTAATTTGGCAAACTATTGTACTTATGTTGAAAAAGGTCTGGTAACTTAAATTTGATGTCAAGGCTACATGTTTACAAATCAAAAATTATGAACTGCTATAAATTTAGGATTACAATGTTCTGTATTTGTAATTTTCTGATCCTACTTAACAATCAAACATTAATATTGTTTGTTTCTCTATGGCATGTCTCCTAGGTCACTTTATTCAATGGGACTGAAAATTAGGCCACATTCAATTTGGAAAGAACTTATCTTTTGTTGTTTAAACCTTATAAAAATTATCTTTCTAAACAACTGTTCATCATTATTGTTTAACATCCGTTTTCCGTGCTAGCACGGGTTGGATGGTTCGACCGGGGTCTGGGAAGCCAGGAGGCTGCACCAGGCTCCAGTCTGATCTGGCAGTGTTTCTTCAGCTGGATGCCCTTCCTAACACCAACCACTCTGTGAGTGTAGTGGGTGCTTTTTACGTGCCCCCGGCATAGGTGAAAGGGAGGTCTGGCAGTGGCACGATCAGTTGGTGCTTTTTATGTGCCACTGGCACAGAAGCCAGTCAAGGTGGCGCTGGCATTGGCCACGTTCGGATGGTGCTTTTTACGTGCCACCGGCACAGAAGCCAGTGAAGGCAGCGCTGGCATCGGTCACGTTCGGATGGTGCTTTTTACTTGCCACTGGCACAGGTATCACAACTACTATTTCCATTTGATATTTATTTCGATGTACATGTACTTGACTCAATAGGTCTCCTCAAGCACAGCAGGTTGTTCTGAAATCCAAGGTACTTTGAATGGGCTGGGGCTATGCGGAACTGGTGCAGGAAGCAGCTCGGGTCTTTGCAGTCACAGCATATCTCCAGAGATCTCAGTCCTTCGTCATTGCCTCTGTGAGGCCCAATGCTCTGAGGTCATGTTTGACTACCTCATCCCATGTCTTCCTGGGTCTACCTCTCCCCCTGATACCTTCAACTATTTGGGAGCAGCACTTCTTCACACATCTCTCCTCATCCATCTGCAGTACATGACCATACCATCGCAAGTGTCGCTCTTGCACACCACGTCTGATGCTTCTTATGTCCAGCATTTCTCTCTGGGTGCTTACACTCTGTCATGAGTGCACTCTGACATTACACATCCAGTGGATCATGTTAGCTTCATTTCTTTCAAGTCTACGCATGTCTTCTGAAGTCACAGCCCATGTTTCACTACCGTGAAGCATGGCGGTTCGCACACATGCATCATACAATCTACCTTTCGTTCTGAGCAGTAGACCCTTTGTCGCCAGTAGGGGTAGGAGCTTTCTAAACTTTGCCCAGGCTATTCGTATTCTAGTGGTGACACTCTCTGAGCATCCACCTCCACTACTAATTTGGTCACCTAGATAGCAGAAACTATCAACTACTTCTAGTTTTTCCCCTTGGAGTGTGATGGAATCTGTTTTCTGAGTATCTGTGGTGTCTATTGTCCCTGTGCATCTGCTGCACATGAAAGCTGTTATAGAAAAAAATGTATTAGAGTATGAATTACATGTGTTTCTGGTTGTATATTTCTTTAGTTTCAGTGTTTATCTTTAAAATATCTATGATGAAATATTGTAAACATCTTTTATTTTATATGAAACTTTCAGGGATATTTGTGAGTTTGGCTGTTTGACAAGAATTTTCCTCATTTGCACACTCAGTTAGCAAACTCATTTTGCTCATAAAAAAAGCTCTTTAGAATGGCTAACATCAAAGAGTTCTGAGCAAAGTTTTAAACTTCACAAATGATTTTGGTTATATTTTGAACTGTTGCTTGCATCTGCAATGATAAGAAATACTGCAAATTAAAAGTATGTCATACAAAAATTGGTTGTTAAAAATAATGGAAGGATGTATATTTCTAGAAGTCCAATCTCTTGATTTCATTTTTCTTTTGTTTAAGTCTTTTTACTAACTAAAAGAGTAAAAATTAGCTTTGTTAATAAAATGAAGTCTAGAAGTTAATGGGTATTCAAGTACTGTATTATACTATGAAGTAAAGAATTTAGAACATATATAGCTGTATTTTAAAGAAAGTATTATTTTATTAGTTTAGCTTGGTGATATTTTGATATTTAAAACTTTTAGAATTAAAGTTAGCAAAATAATGCATCACTCTCAAAGTATTGGCTTTTGTTGCAAAGTACATCTGGTCTCCACTAAATCTCTGGCTTGGGGAGTATTGTTAATGCTATGAGTTAACAGAAAATGTAGAATACTAAATAACATAACTTGCAACATTAATCACCTTAGGTCACATCTTGCTTGGGTTGGCTTTGCCTTTTATTCATTCTGAGTCAAAAACATGTTATTTAGCTTTTCATCATTATTTCCACGGATATATTATCAAAAGTATTCAAACCATGATCATTCCAGTTGTTCAGATCTAGTTCAGCACAGATTACAACATCCAATATGCTCGTCTCATCTGAAAATCATGGAATGTGATTTGAGAATGATTTAGTTGCCATTTGTAGCAAGTCAATTTTCTCTAAGCACAGAAAATCATGGTAATTGTCATTTGGGATGGACACATATCTTTGGCATCAAATCAGCATTTGGCAAATTAGATTGGTCATTGAGCTCCCATTCACTATACAGCCCAACTCTAACACTATACATCTTCTATCTCTTCTATCCATTGAAGGATAGTCTTTGGGGACAATAAGTTGATGACACAAACAAAGCAAAAGTGGCTGTGAAGAAGGTGCAATAGCATGTACCTGATCTTTTTCAATATTCAAGAGTTTGTTTCAATAATGGTCAAATGGAGTCTATGTTGTGCAGTACCTTTGTATCAAGGAAGAGTTCCTCTAATAAGATGGGTAATTTGAACAACTTATGTAAGTTAAAGTTATGTCCACTTTTACATTACTGTTGAGACAATCCACATACAGTGTTGTATTTAGTTTCCTTCAGAGTTCAAATTCTTTTAAGTGTGATTGTACCTCTCATCTTTCTGGATTGATAAAATAAGTATCAACTGACTAACTAGGTTTCATTTACTCAAGTGTGTAAGGAATCATTTCCATTCCTGTCATTATCATAGCCATTATTGTTTGAAGATAATGGATGTGTTTCTTGTCCAATGAATTTGTCCATGAAAGAGCAAAAAGGAAGATGGTATACCTCTTTTTCCTCTTATTTATATTTAGTTTTTGGATTTGATTTGCAAGATTCTTTATGTCAGTTCGTGTGTTGAAGCATATTGTGTCTGAGAAGAGTCATTTTCTTTTTGTGCCTTATAATTTAACATACTCACCGGTAAAATTTCCACTTATTCTTTATTTTTATTTTCCTTCCCTTAAATTTTCATTGCGTCTTGCAACCTTTTCAATAGTCTTGAGAGTCAAGTCTATTGAAAAGGTTGCAAGATGCAATGAAAATTTTAGGAAAATAAAAATAAGGAATAAGTGGAAATTTTACCGGTGAATGTGTTAAATTAGAAGGCACAAAGAGAAAATGACTCCTCTTATTTATTTTTTGTAAACATAGAGAAGGCTTTCATTGCCCTTGAAAGAAGAGCAATACGGATTCTAGGTTGATGTGTGCTCCATCAATTGGCGAAGAGCATTTAGAAATGTATAACTTTATTTTTAAGATTGAGCATATAGCAAGGAAATAAATGAGGCTGATACTCCACATAGGCAAGTGTCTCAGTACATGTGTCACAGGAACACTAAGATTGTCTCCAGAGCTATTGGCACAGACATCAGCCTTTATATAGATATATTCTGAACAATTAGATAATCTGCAACAAAATGTTGTTGCAAGTTATTTGTTTGCATACAGTTGGCATGTGTATGCACATTCAAGTTATATTGTCCCCTGAAGATCTCTGAGCTGTACCCCATTGAACAGTAATACCACTCTACTGCCTTGCAATGATAGAAAGGAGATGGGAAGTGGAGAAGCATAGGAAACTAGTAAGAAAATGGGTAAGTTTGAGCCTTGATAAAAGACTAACAAGAGGCTTGAAGTCCCACGTAATGGGGAATCCATCCCCATAGAGTGTTTTAATTTTTCAAGATGAGCTGCAGCATATTTAATATTAAACCTAAAAGTGGATGAATTAAATATTTTGATGATTGAGGAGTAGTAAGGATATGTAACTGTATTAAAGAGACCAGGGAGGCAGAAAATGAATTCCAGGAATCCAAAATAGTGGCTAGGTAATAAAGATTGTGTTAGGGAAATCTATCAACAGGTGAAGAATCATACTCTAGATCATATGGAGCCCTTCACAACTCAACTAAAATCAAAATTATTCAGAAAAAAAAATTGAAAAGCCCCTTTTACAGAAGGTGGCCAGAGTTGTGGGATTCTTTGAACCTACTTAAATGGTAGGTTTTACCATTGTGTTGTTAGGTTACCTTAGTGTGTATTTTGTTGACCGAACTTTAGCCTGTCATATTTTGTATTATTCTTAATGCTTCACTCCCCATTATTTTATGACCATTTTCCATGCTAGCATAGGCTGGGTAGTTCATCATGGTCTGAGTTCAGTTTTTAATTTGTAAGGACTGCACTTTTATATGGGTTAGGGGATCACATCTTATATGTTCTATCCTTAGCTTGGTTTTTATTGCTGGATACTCTTCCTAACAGAAATCACTTTACAAAGTGTGTTGATTGTACACTTTATCATGACACCAGCACTACAGAGATTGCTATGTTCTCAACAAGATTATAGAGTCCCCTCAATAGCATATCTTTGCTTGTTCACCAACTACTTTACAGAATAAACTGGGTTCATTTTACCATGGCACCAGTGCTAGTTGAAGTAGCTTGTATCCTGTATGACAGATGACCTTCACTACTCTACAGAATATTTATTCACCCAAAGCAACATAACCAAGTGGGCAAAGAAAACATTGGCAGAACCAAGATGACTGAAGTAAGAGGGTGGTAGATGGGAAGAAAGAATGATGGATGTCTTTAACAAGTGGCTTGGAGGAGAGGAGTTACGACTGGCAGTATAGGTATGGTGATGGATTAATGTATCAAGTACAAATTGATCTGATGCAATCATTTATGCATAATTTACATGGTGGGTAAGAGAATTAGAATGATAAGAATGGTGGTAGGGGAAACAATATGTTTCAATGCCAACTCTTACTACATGGGTGGCATGGTAAGCAAACTGGATATCAGACAGTTCTATACCTAGTTTTTCAGGCTGTGTGGTACAGTGAATAGAAGAAAGAGTAAGAGTTGAGAGGGTATCAAAGAGACAGGAGACAATGAATGTAGATTTAACAGGAAGAAACTATGCCAGAGATCCAAATGTTGATATATATAGTGCCCCATCAATACCACTATTTTCGTATCTATTTCACTATGCTTGCATGGGTGGGTGAGTGGGTGGTTCTCTTCGGCATTTTGTGTCACCAATCATTATACCATTTCTTGTTAGACTCCGTATCTAACAGTAGATCAAGCTTCATTTTGTCACGTGTAATGCTGAGCCTCCCACTTCCAAATGTTCCATCCATGTTGAGCATCCTGCATTTCTTTACACAACTGTCACCCTCTGTACATGATATACCCGTACTAATGCAGTCTTCCCTTTTGCACATTACATCTGATTCTTATATACCACTATTCTATTAGCTCACTTGTATTTTGTCATTCATGCACACTAACATTACATCTAGCAGTATATACTTATTTAATTGCTTTCTAGTCTTTATACATCCTTTGTATTTGAAGCTTAGTGCTGAATAGTAACACTTCTTGCTACTTTGCAGCATCACGCTTTGTACATAAGCATCAAACAGTTTTCTCTCCTCCAACTCTTACCTGGGTGTTATGTTTTTTTAACATCACCACCACTATTAACTAGGTTACCTATGTAACAAAGTAACAATGATTTCCTTTGGCGCTGCCCAGGTATTTCAGAAAATCTATTTCTGATGTGTTTCTAGAGTTTCTATATTCTGAGCAACTTGCTGCATATAAAATCTTTTTCTTTCCATTAGCCTGCATGTAATTACATTATTCTCCTCCTCTTGTGCATCCGTAGTTTACACTGAGTACACTATGGAAATCCTATCTACTCCTTTTCTGAATTTCAAGCATAGACTTTTCTTGACAATAACAGGATTCTGTTTTCTTTCCTACTTTAATCCTGTTAAGTTTTCATTGAGGCCTCATATTTATCAGTATAAATGTTTTATCTCCACACATTTTGTGACCAATTTTGTATGACTCACTTTTTATTGCTTGTATAGGTTCTTGTCATCAATAAAGAAATATTGTTGATGTTCTGCATGTGAAACATCAACATTACATAATCATGTTAGAATCTCCAAAAGTGCAATTCAAGAGAAAGCAGTAGTCTGCCTTACCTGGAAAAAACATGATGTTGAGTGAGGCTATAAATCACATATAACAGGCATGTTCTATGTAATATGTTCTATAACTGCAGGCATAATTTGTGTGGTTAAGAAATTAACTTACTATTGTTTGTTGTCAAGTTCAGTCCCACTGTGTGGAACTTAGGGCAAGTATCTTCTACTACAGACCTGCGCCAATCAAAGCCTTGCAAATGGAATTTATTGATGGAAACTGAAAGAAGCCTTCATATATTTGTGTGTGTGTGTGTGTGTGTGTGTGTGTGTGCCTGTTTGTGTCTCCCATGTTGTGACTTAGTGCAACTGGCCTTTGTTTCCAGCTTGCCATGGAAGCATATCTGTTCATGAGAAAGTATTACCTTGATTGGAAACAGGTGAGAGTTGACAACAGGAAAGGTATCTGGTCATAGGAAATCTTCCTCAGGGAATTTAATGTGGCCTATGGGGAAAAGTGGACATTAAAATGATGATGATAACAACAGAAGACTGAGCAGGGGATTAAGAAAGCAGTATTTGAAATTGAAAAATTGCAATCAACCTGGGTAATAAAGTGTTCTGGAAATATGTGCATTCAAAATAGACACCTTGCTCTTCAGTCATATGCTCTCTGCAGTTCTCGTTGTAGAGAGCTTATTGCTGAATTTTCACTGGCAATTTCAATGTTGAAAGTCCAAATGTGCGTCTTCACTACACTTACACAAGATTCCATAAAATATGATAAATTTACTCATGCAATGCTATCAAGTCACCTCAGGTGTAAGTGTAATTATGCTTCCTCTGGTCTTGATGGACTACTTATCTGCTGCTCAAACATGGTGACCTCTTCTGATGCATTAACTTTCATGTCTAATTCTGCTTTAATAATTACATGACCTTAAAACAAGAGTGGAGAAACCCCCGCCCGCGGGTACAATTGTGCCCGGTGGCTGGTATATTCATATATTCAAAATATAGTCAATTTTACAATTATAAAATTTATACAATACTCATATGCCTCTTTGCAACATAGGTCACATTTCCACTATGACTTAAAACGGTTAGACTCGAACAGAAAATCGTCCAGCAATTGCCATTTGAATGAAAATTTTGTTTTCACTATAAAACACATATTGCTAGGTTTGTACCATCTCCTTGAGACCCAACTACACTCTAGCTGAAAAATATAGAATACCTCAGAAGTAATATAAACGTCCTAAATTCAGTGGCAGCATTAATGAAGTTGTTACTTGTTAATTTAATGTGTTAAACTTATCTTTATCAATGTATATACATAATAATGTATATGCATAAACATATACAAGATTTACACAGATATAAGAGTTAGAACTTGTGATCCACCCGCGGACCTCTTTTTTGGAAATTTTTGCCTGCCACACTAAAAATTTCTCCACCCTTGCCTTAAGACAATAGAAAATTGCTAGTTTAGCCCTCTGTTTAAAAAATGTGATCATACATTACCTACCAGCTATTGAACAGTCAGCCTCACATAATGTATCACCAAAGTAATGGAGTCCTGTGTCAGAGAGACTCTCATAGCTTTATTTGAATTCCATATCTAAAAAAAAATTTCCTAACTCCAGTTATTATAGCCAACTCATTGGATTTCTTGAATATATCACTTGAATCACAGATGATGCTCATGAATAGTTGTTGTTTACCTAAAACTCACCAAATGACTGATGGACACAAGAGATATTCTTTGTGACTGGTTAAAGTCCTTTATTGATTGAAAAGAAGTAATCATGGTACTGAGACAATATTCTGCACCCTTTACATTAAACTATGTAGCCCTACAGGCATCTGTCCTTGATCTACTATTGTTTGTAGTATATGTTAGCAAAACATGCCAACTTGAAGCACATTACTGTGTTAAAATATGTTATATTAAACTGTGCCATGACAAAATGGACAAATTCTATACTTTCTAGCTCTTTCCCTCAGGCTGACCTGGAAATAATGCAGCAATAGATTGCAGTCTATCACCAAGCAGGTTATATGCAAGCACACCCAAATACACTTTGAGAAGAAAAACTTGGAATTTACTCACTCTCTTCACAACTCCATCCTTACAAAATTAGTTGGTGATTATGAGCTGAATAATGATCGGTAGTGGACAAACTATGTGTCTAAAATCATCAAACAAATCAAAAGTGTATAGCATTCCTGACCATTGTCAGCTGTATATGACTATGGTACATCCACATTGTTTACATCTCCTGTCTGGAACCCCTATCTTGTATAGAATATTGATTTATCTAGCAGTATGCAACCAGATGTCTTACCTTTTGGGGCATTGACATACTAAAGTTTTGTCATCTAGCAACTGACTGCTACTTTCTGTTTACTCTTGTCCCCTTATCTGATGAAATGTAATGCCCCTAAGCACTTTATACAATAAATTCATTATTAGTGATTATTAGGATAATGAGAAGCTTTACAATAAACCAAATGATGACTCTGAAATATCCATCCCACTCAACATAAAATGACTACAACTCATGAACATTTCTTATTGTAATCATGTCTTCATTTTTTCAATCTAATTTGTATTTCTAATAAGAAACCATCATCTGGAATGAAGGTTGTTCGCAAATTATGAAATTAAGTCTCAGTACAATGCAAGTGGCATTATGAAAGATAAGAATGAAAGAAATTCTATGTTATCCTATAATGTTAGACCACTTATAATTTCTCAGTAGAATGAATGCAAATACATTTGGTGGTAACATTGATACTTTCTCTTTGTTTACATTTAGAAGACATCAGTCTAGTCAGTTGTTGTGTAGTAATATTTAAAAGAATGATCTATTAGAGATGTAGAGTTTGTATGCCAATTCTGCATTTCAGGTTATAGTTCTTGTTACGGAACATATAAAAAATGCATAGAATAATAATTCGATTTTAATCTCTTATATTAAAACCTTCAGCTCAAATCTATCAACAGATTTTGGTAATACCTTAAAGGCTGTTCTATGATTTATAATTGAATATTTATACTGGTTATTTTTACTACTGAAAAATTGTCAGATGAAATAGTTTTTCAAATTTACTAATTTATGTTCTGAATAATTGTTCCATTCAAAATAATTAAAACAACTTTAAAATCAATACAGAGCTATTTGATTTATCTATACCTCATTCATTTTCTAGCTGCTGTTGTATTTAACATATCTAATTACTTGCAAATAGGCAAATGCAATCCTAAAACAAAGTGATTGATTTTATGTATATAATCTTGTGCTAGATTTCTAATTAACCAGGCAGCTTATCTTGATGTGTTATTTAGTGATTAAGATTTAAAATGCAACTGAATTAATAAGAACACAGCTTGATCTGATAGGAACTTGTTAAAAAATGTCAAAATTAATGATTATTTGACAGAAAGATTCTCGAAACAAGCATGTTTGATCATCAATTTATATTTGAAATAACAAATATGACAACCATTACTTTTGAAATATATGTTGTTCAATGTATGATGCAATTAGCACAAGAAATTTTATTCTTATAAGAAATTTGCATTAGAAAGAATTGATACGAGGTCATTAAAGATTTATGACAGGATGAGCATGGCATTGTAATTCAAAATGACATTATAGCTGAATGTAGTCATTGTAAATAATGATGGAAAGCAATTTCTTCTATGAATAAAAAGCTATGAATATCTGTAATTTTCCTTTTATGTTTTAAAATATAAAACTACTTCAATGAATATGGTAACCATCACACTTATGGCTATCCTTAACATTCATATAAATTAGTTGTATTTCAAAATATTTGGTTTTAAATGATACCTCTGGAAATTATTTCAGCTTCTTGATAGTTATAAGTTCAAGTGTATCTTAACTTTTCATTTTCAAACCTTTTTGTAATAAAAATTTTATACGTTTTAGTTTTGGTAATTTGTGTGGCTATTTCTTTCATAATTTCTTTTAAAAGCTTAATAAATAAGTTGTATGCCTAAAATGTTAGCACGAGTCATCATTTGTACTGCTGGGATAATTCTTCTGGCTGTTAATTTCATCTTTTATAATAGTTTAGTCTACCAATTGCCATCAAGGGCTATATATATGCACATAAGCTTGAGTTGGGATTAATGTCATAAACTTTTATTGCATGCAGGATTAGACTATACCAGATAAGTAGCAAGTCGTTATTCTAACTGTATACTCTTACTGTATGTAGTATGATCATTATTCATCTATTAATATATTTAGATGGTTTTATATATTTAATTATCTTCTACCAGAATGGCTTCATGAGTAGCACCCGTGCATAGAAAGAGCCTTCATACTTGCTACTTGCTTTTTTTCTAACTCCACAATGCACACTGTCAAGATTACATCAGAACTTCTTTCCTCTACCTCAACATACAAGTGTGCAAACAACTCTAGTTGCTTCAAGTAAACATGTCTCCTGGCACTGACAGCAATTTTTTTGTCTGCAGAACTGGTCTGTCTGTGCCAAATGCTTCAATTTTCCTTTCTGTCTTTTAGGATCTATTCTAATCTTAGGAAACATGCTTCTGTATGTCCCATCCCAAAGAATGGTACAATATGTCTAACCCTGTTGACTATTGATCTATTATTCTCAAACTCAGTATCTACAAAGTAATGGAAACAGTCATCAACTATCACATACTCCAAGACCTTGAGCTTCACTCCCCAATCACCTCCTGTAATTTTCAATATAGATAGATATACTGAAGAATTACCCTCTTGTTCAACACATGATAGGTCTCTGACTCTTGAGAAGTTTGCAAAAGTAGTTGTATATTTGTCATCAACTAAGTCTTTGATTATGTATAGGAAAAGAATCTGGTTAAGGTGTGCACCTATCTGTCTGTCAAAAAATGACAGACAGATAGGTGGAGATATACTAATGTTACCTCTTTCATTAGCAAGGAAACATAAACACTACTTTTATAAGTACTGCCTTAATAAATACTACTCATACTAAAAAAAAAACAGCATGCAGATTTATGCTCTCATGATCACTCCAAATGTTGAACCACTCTATCACTGAGAATCTCTCCTGGCAAAAGCACATCCTTAAGATAACTAGAATGCATTCCTATATCTAGCCTTTCTTTTTAGGATCAGTAGATACCTCCATCCTCAACACTTATTGACATTCTACAAAGCTTGAGTGAGATCTTTAATGGAGTATTGCCCCCTCACTTGGGACAGTGCTACTGCTGCACACATAGACAATTGCTACCTGTCAAACCGACTTAGTCATTCATAAACATGCTTCAACCTCTGCTCTTTGCAGCTGGCTGGGCTCATGCCACTTCTGTTTAGGCATTCTCAAAGCACTCATCTTCTTACCCTCTTATCACTTTTGCTGAGTCCCCTACCCACACATGTTTTGCATTAACCACTATGCTCAGTCCTTTCAGTCTAGAATGTTGGCAAATCAGAATATTGGAATCCCCTCCTATCTCATGTTGTTCCTGCAAATGACTTGCAACGGTTCAAGTAGGACAATTATTGCTTCAGTCTTACTGGTTTTAGAAGACCTGCAAAGGCAATAGGCTTTGTCCCTTGCTCCAGACTCAACAAGTAAAATAAAATAAAATAAAATCCTTACATCAAATTAACACTGCCTCCAAGAACAAAGGCCTGACAAGCATGAAAATCTTGTCCCTTTCAACAACATAAATGCAATCATCACACATCTCTCTAGTTTTAGACAATATACAGTTTAAAATCAAAATCGCTACAGATTTTTGGTCTCTGATGATCTGTTATTGCAATCTCATATTCAAAGCAATAAAAGCTGATTTGAGCCAAAACTGTGTGGCGACCAACATACCAAAGAATAAAGTCAATGTCTCTTCTAAATGTTGTAAAAGGCAACTAAAAAAGGTTCTGGTTGAATCTGCACTCAAATCTTGCAAACCCTCACCAGCTACAACCTCTTATACAAACCCCCAAAATTCTCTTCTCTGGGGAAGTATCTCAACTGTTCATACAACTGCATGTTGTATGAAGTAACTGAAGTAAAGCCATCAGGAACCCCATCCACTCAACAGAGAAAACCCTAGAGAAATGGCTGAATTGAAGGGTTCTTGCCTGAGTGGTGCAAAGTTGTCATCTGCCAGGAGTTATAAGTTTTGGTTCAACCTGATGAGGACTATTTGGGTGGGGACCTGGAATGTTCTCTCTCTGAGGGATGATTCCTGTCTGCTCCTGTTGTTTTTGGAAGTTGGCTGTTTGCAAGTTACTGTTGCAGCCTTTCGGAGGTGTGTTGGCTAGGGAGGGTGACACCTCAACCAGTAATTAGACCGGCTACTAGTCTGGGTACTCTGATGGCTGGCATGCCGATGGGGTAGCAGTTGCAGTAGCCAACTGGCTGGTTCAATAGTATTAAATGTAATTACCTGTCAATGAGTGTTTTATATGGCTGAGGATTCAGCATTCTCTGAGTGTCATTTCTTTGGTTGTAGTGTATGCTCCACCTGTTATGAGTGGCTGGTTGGTGAACAAAACATTCTACACCCATTTGTGCTCTGTCATGGTAAGAGTCCCCAACAGAGACATTTTCTTTGTCATGGAAGATTTCAATTCATCAACTAGGGTTGACAATGGGATACAAGAGCATTGTCAACCCTTTTGGATCTGGTAGTGTGATGTTCCTGGATTTTTCCAAAATTCATGGACTTTACATTGTCAGCTACCAATGTCTTGAGCTGCATCACTTCGCATTGCTGGCTACCAATGTCCTGAACTTTATTACTGGACTTGGTATTTCAGTACTGGCTTTGTAGCAATGGCAACTATGTACTTGTAGATGGCTATGAAAACTTCTACCGAACTACAGGGTTTTTCAGGGAACTAGTTTCTTGAGCACTGACTACAGACTTGTGGTTGCTTGAGACTGTGATTGAAGTCAAAGAGGCTAAAAGTAGTTACTCCTAAACTAGATGTTGACAGGCTCAAGGACAACAGTATAAGCAAGACTAATTTGCAGCAACATGGATTTGTATTACCTGGGGCTGACTCTTTGTCTGAACCTGTGGGAATGTAGAAAGCTTACAGGGACACCCTACTATCAACTGCTAGGGAATGTACTGGTTTCCAAAAACAGGGCACTGTCCATTCCCTTTAGAACTGCCTGAATTCCTTTGGTACCAGGACACTTTGCAGGATTATGGTTTACTTTAGTCAGATTTCTTACGAAACTAATGACTCTACTCAGAAACTGGGATGCATCTTGTTACTTGTAGAGCTCAGACTATTTGGCTATGTTGCTTGATTTTCTGAGTTGAGATTTTCTGACCCTGCTTACTGTGTTCTCTTCATTGAGTATCTGGCTGGGTTGACAGTTGGTGTTGGTTGACCACATGCCATGTCGCCATAGCAAATAAGGAAGTATCTCAGTGAGATGGTGACTGACTGGGACTCTACTTGATGAGTTGCCTAGGAGGATCTGGACATACACCAACAAATGGTGAATGCAGTAATGTGCTGCAGCAGTGCATGCCCCAACACCTGACTTGATCTTCCATTTAAGGAGCCAGAAAATTCTTCAGCTCCAAACAGTTATCCAAGTGCAAGCATGGCTGTGCAGTTAAAAAGTCCACTTTGCAACAACTTGATACTATGTTTGATTCCGACACTCAGTTACTAATCTTCTACCATTGCCTTGAGTTGAGAAATTCTTTGTGAATGAAATTTGTACTCTAGGAACTGTGAAACCTATTGCATATGTATATATATGTTGGTAAAAAGTCTAAATACGACATGAAAACTGATTAACCAGTAACTGCAAATCAAAAAAGCTTTGATAATTGTTCTGTCTGTATTGCACCTCTGCTCTCTTGTTGCTTTCACTATCATAATGACATCTCCCAATAATTGATTGACTCACTGGAATACTGTAACCAATAAAGCTATTGTTTGTAAAATGTGATATGAAATAAAATTTCAAAAAAATAAACAGCCGCTTTGTTTTTCGTGCAACCACCATCTTACTTTTGTTCAATAGGGACATTCATTTCTTCAATCTCATTGGTCTTGGATGACTTGCAAAAGCCGTGACAGCGGCTCATCCTCCTGACTGAATCATTAAAAAAAGAGAAAATAACTTACCCCAAAACTAGCTGTCCACTGCCCTATTTACTGATATTGCTTTTTGGTACTGGTTATTTGCATACTACCTCCATCCAAGCATACACAACAGACTCATCTCCCTAGATATTTTCGCTCATTCTTTGTCTCACTCCTCCAGGTCCCACAAAAACACCTGAGCCCAAATTTTCCTCCCTGGAACACCAACTCACTGGAATCCTCTTCCTGTGCACATTTGTCTTTCAGACACCAGTTTGTTGGTGTCCAAATTGAAGATTAACTGTATCATTTCCACCAGTCTTAGAGAGCTTGTGGAGATCATAGGCACATTCTTGCCCTATTGATGAAATAAGTATTGTAAAGAAAACAATTCATGCACATTATTTACATTTGACGGATATTTGTCCTCATCTTGTTTGTCGTTAACACAATGTTTCAGCTGATATACCCTCCAGCCTTCATTAGGTATCTTGGGTAAATTTTGAATCTGAGTTCTCATTCCTAAGGTATTTTTCGATGTTATTATTATTGTTGTTGTTGTTATTATTATTCAAGTCACTGCCTGGAATCGAACTCAGAATCTTGGGGTTAGTAACCACCACTACTACTAAGAAGAAGAAGAAGAACCCAGGTTCAAAATTTCTCCAAGACACCTGATGAAGGCTGGAGGCTATATCAGCTGAAACGTTGTGTTAATGACTAACAAGCTGAAAACAAATATCCGTCAAATGTAAATAATGAACATAATTCCTTATCTCTTAAATACAGAATTGTATTAACAATTTGTGTAAATTTGATAGCTGATTAGTAAAGCTTGTAACGGGTAATTTCACTGAACTATACCTTTCCTGCATATTTCAAATTTAAATTTCTAATCATTTCCTTTATCTTTTTGATTGGTTGATTGTATTAACTTCACAACCTTAATTGTTGATTGATTCCAGTTTGTATTGATCCCACTCAAGGTTTTTCTATCTTGTTAATTTTTTTGTATTGCTTCTGAAATCATTTATAACTGGCCTTTGTGATGATTGATACAATTCTAAGCTATAGTTGGGTGGCTGATATTCTTATTTTCTTATAAGCATGTATAGTGTATCTACACCTCTTGTAGATGGAGAATTGTTATTCCTGCTTGCAATATCATGCTTCTAGACTTAAACCAACCAAGCTGGGTAGATATTAGTTTCTTTTGCATAAGCACAACTACATATTTATAACATATTGGGCATATTTGGTAAAACTAACCCTGTATATTAATGGTGTTTTTTTTATTGTCTTATGGTTTGAAAGTCAAAAGGTGATCAAGTTAAAATATTTTTCATATTTTTGTCATAATTTTTTTTCTTTTCACTCACATTATTAGCTTTATAAAGTCCATCGAGCAATTTTTGTACATATCCTCTATGTAGAAAATTAGAATAAAGGTGAGAGAAATGAAAAGGAAATAATTCAACTGCTCACATGAACATCAAGCATGGTTAGAATCATTCTTGCAAATATTTGATTTTGTTGCTTATTTCATTCAATTATGGTATGGGATAGCAGTAGGTGTTCTTTTTGTGTATACACTATTAATTGGATTGTGTACCTGATGACTAAGCTGTCTTAATTACTTTGGCTATACTTCCTGAACTAATGGTTTCCTTGATGTCATGGTGTAGAATGTATCTTTGTGTGTGTGTATATATATATATATATATATATATATATATATATACATACACACACACACACACACACGTATATATGTATAACTTTTATCATCACCATCATTTAATATTTGTGTTGCATGCTGGCATGAGTTGGATTGTTTGATAGGATCTGATGTGTCTGAAGACTCCACTGTGCCCCTATGTCAGCTTTGGCATGATTTCTGCAGCTGAGTGTTGTGGTATTCTGAGATGTTGTATGGGTTTCTTAAAGATAAGGAATTATCTACCTTGTTGGACATTGTTATCACCATACTCACCTGATCTTGCCCCCACTGATTACCACTTCATCCAGAATTTGGATAACATTTTGATAGGAAAAAAAATTAATTCTGATGATGCTGTAAAACAGGCCTTCCAAGATTTTATTGACTCTAGATTGCCAGGCTTTTACAGTTCCAGGCTGGACAAGCTACTGCTGAAATGGCAAAGGTGTATTGACAATATAGGTGTATACTTTGATGAATAAAACTATTCCTTGCATTTATAAAACATTAGCAAAATTTTTTTTTTCTACAAATTTCATACTTGGCGACCTAATATATCTGTGTAGTAGTAACACTTTCCTAGATGTGGTTGAGGTATTCCATTGTGATTATCACTTGAGTTTTGTTGTGTGTTTGTTGTTGGAGACTGAAGTCTTTTCTGGTTCTAAAGTGGAGGACCAGTATTTGTGGTTCAGCCATTGCTACCCTGAGCATATGCATTCTCAAGACAAATCCTTAGTGATAGTGAAACACACTTTCCTAGCAATATTGAACGTTCTATCTGCATGCTGTTCATGTTTAGCAGGGAAGGCTGGGTACATTAACATTAATTTAAGTTCAATCTAAAGTAGAAATATCTCTATCAGCTAGGTTTGATGTCTCCATATAAAGTTTTTAAAATGAGAGTAAAATGATGAATATACCATTCTATGTATAAATGACTCGAGCTTGTTTAAATTATTTCCAAAATGATTTTCGAAACAATTCTGAATATATAACTTATAAGATGTGTTACTAAAATGTTTGTCTTTATATATATTCTTAGAAGAAATCTTTGAGCCCATTGTTGCTTTTATAAAGTATATATAAATTAAAACCTTCAAACAATATTTGCTAATATTAATCATCACTAATATATGAACTATAAAAAATTTCTTTGAGGGAGATAGTTTGCTTATGATGATTAGGCAATATGTGTATAAATATGAATAAAAGTGCTTATTTAAAATGAATTTTGATAGAAATGTAGCTTTTTGCGCATAATGACCATTCCATGCATGTTGGTTAAGTTCTGTTTCATTTCAATATTTTAATCCTAGAAGTCATCATTATCATCGTTTAACATCTGCTTTCCATACTGGCTTGGGTTGGATGGTTTGGCTGAGAGCTGGCAAGCTGCACCAGGCTCCAGTCTGATTTGGCAAGGTTTCTACAGCTGGATGCCCTTATCCTAATGCCAACTACTCCGAGAGTGTAGTGAGTGCTTTTTACGTGCCACTGGCACAGGTGCCAGTCAGGCAGCACTGGCATCGGCCATGTTCAAGTGGAGCTTTTTACATGTCACTGGCATGCGTGCAAGTCAGGCTGCACTGGTATCAGACACACTCGAATGCTATTTTTACATGCCACCGGCACAGGTGCCTGTCAGGTAGCACTGGCATCGGCCACAACTACAGTTTCACTTGGTTCAACAGGTCTTCACAAGCATAGCATATCACCCAACAATTGAAGGGTGCTTTTAAATGAGCCAGTTATGCGATACTGACATCAGCCACTATTGCAGTCTCACTTGGCTTGCTGAATCTTCTCAACCACAGTATATCTCCAAAGGTCTCAATTGCTTGTCATTGCCTCCGTGAGGTCCAACATTTGAAGGTTGTGCTTTACCACCTCATCACATGTCTTCCTGGGTCTACCTCTTCCACAGTGTCTCTGTACTGTTAGAGTGGGACACTTCCCACAGCTGTCCTCATCTATATGCATTAGATGACCATACCAGCACAGTTGTCTCTCTTGCACACCACATCTGTTGCTTCTTATGTCCAACTTTTCTCTCAGGACACTTACACTCTGTTGTGCATGCACACTAACATTGCACATCCAGCGGAGCATACTAGCTTCATTTCTTTCAAGCCTACACATGTCCTCAGCAGTCACAGCCCATGTTTCAGTGCCATGTAGCATGGCTGTTTGCATACAGGCATCATACAGTCTACATTTCACTCTGAGCAAGAGGCCCTTTGTTACTAGCAGAAGCAGGAGCTCTCTGAACATTGCCTAGCCTATTCTTATTCTAGCAGCTACACTCTCCGAGCACTCACTCTCACTACTGACTTGGTCACCTAGGTATTGGAAGCTATCAACTACTTGTAGTTTTAGCCCCTGGCATGTAATGAAATCTGTGTTCTGTACATTTTCGGTGTTTATTGCACCTGTGCATCTGCCACACACAAAAACTATCTTCCCAATTAACCTTCCTTTGATATTGCTGTACTTCTTATGTGTCCATAGCTTACACTGGGTACATGTAATGGAGTTTCTACCATGATCTTTTCTACAGAACAAGCGGGGCCATCTAGCTGAAGAGATTTGTGGTTTGTCCACCTTCTTACTAACTAAGACTTTGGTTTTTGCTAGGTTAACTCTAGGTTAACCTTTTGATTCTAGACATTGCTTCAACACCTGAAACCTCTTTAGTTCTGGTAGTGACTCAGCTATTAGAGCAAGGTCATCAGCATTGGAGAGTTCCTGGGGGCAGCTTGTCTTCAATTCCTCTCTTATTTCCTAGAAGACTATGATGAACAAGAGGTGGGTTGAGGACTGATCCTTAGTGAACCCCTACTTCTACCTGGAATTGTTTACCATATTCATTGCCAACCATCAACTTACTGACAGTGTCCCTGTACATGACTTGTACAGCTCTCACCAACCACTAGTTTCCACATTGACCACCAGATAAGGGATTGGGGGCCCCCTGTTAAAGGCTTTCTCCATGTCAACAAAAACCAAGTACAGAAGTTTATCTTTGGCTAGGAATTTCTCTTGCAGCTGACTTACTAGAAATATAGCATCAGTGGTGCTATTCCCTGGCACAAACCCAAACTGCATCTTATCTAAGCTGATTCTCTCCCTAATTAGTTGGGCTATGACTCTCTCCATGACTTTCATCTCCTGATCCAACAATATGATACCTTTGTAATTATTTCTATCTAAGGTGTTAGACTTAGACTTAGATAAACTTAGATATGTTTCGACCAAAGATTGGTCCAGGCCATGTCTAACTTAATAGTACCACCTGATAGGATTATTCGAATCCTGTTTAAGTCAAGTTTTGTTCAAGTAGTGAGTTCTTGTTGGGTGAGTTGTATCCAGTTTTGTTCAAGTAGTGAGTTCTTGTTGGGTGAGTTGTATCCAATTATGGGTGGCTTATCTGGTATTCTTTGAAGGAATCTATCCAGACTCCGTTTAAAGTTGATGGGATCCTTTTCCTCTTTGATCTCCCTCGGGGCAATGTTAAATAGGGCAGGGCCTGTTGAGGAAAAGAAATTATGTTGCAGTGTACATGTATGTTGTGATCTTGAGTTGGGCAGGGGACGTATGGCCCGTGGTCCCAGTCTTGGATGAACCTTGAAGCTAATGTTTAGGTCGTTTGGGCAAAGTTGGCAGTATATTTTCCACATCGTACAAATGATGTACCGCTCACGGCGACGCTGGAGGGAGTAAAGTTTCAAGGCTTTAAGGCGATCCCAATAATCGAGAGCAGCCATGCCTTCAATTCGTTTAGTGAGTGCCCTCTGGGGTGACTCAATTCTGTTACCTTTAACTTTGTAGCAGTTGACTATGGTGCTGCTACACCAGTCATTGTGTATGACTCCTTCGTGTATCACCTGGTTAACTATATGAGTGATAGACTATAGCTTACTCCGCCAGATATCTTAAGCATCTCAGCAGTAATTCTTGATGGGCCGGAGGCTTTCCTTGTCTTCATATCCTTAATTGCTTTATTTACCAAGGTACTCTCAATTTGGATAGGTGGTCCCTCTGTTGGGTCAGCATTTGGCAGACTCTCTTTCTCCCATTTATTCTCTTCATTTAGCAGCCTTTCATAGTGGCATCCCCAAGTCTCTCTCTTTGCAGCATCTTTGAATGCAAGTGAGCCATCATCCATGTGGGAACATTTCTCTCCTATGACATCGCAATTTTCTCTCACACACTGTCTAGCAATTTGAAACCCTTCAAGTCTATGTTCCTCATGACACAGAACATTGGCAAATCTCTTCTTATCTGCTCCCCCTCTGTCTAAGTAAACCTGTCTCCTAGCTTCTCTGCTAACTATCTGATACAGTTCCCTGCTACCACCACACTTCCAGCCCTTCCATGCCTGTTTCTTTTCCCTAATAGTCCTGTCAACTACATTGTTCCACCATCATGTCAACTTAGGTTCAGTGGGGACTTTGCACCAGTCACAGATCTGATCAATAGCCCTCAACAGGTTGTCCCATAGGAACCTCCAGTTGTCCTCTACATTATGTGATGCTATATCTTTCTCTATTTCATCAAAAGCTTCAAGTGATATGTCTCTAAATCTCTGTCCATTCATGGGATCCTTTAGCTTCCAGGATTCTTGTAGCAATGAGAGTTGCAGCTCAATAAGGATGTGACAATCTTTGTAGTCCTTAACTTCACAGTATAAGTTAGCAATGTACTATATCCAGTTGTTATGAACACACCATTTCAGCAAAATTTCCTTGTAGACTGATAAAATTTATCTCTTTTGCAATTCTGTATTGTTATTGGTTTCAAATTTTGATACAAGGCCAGCTATTTCAATGGAGTGGTTAAGTCAATTACATTGACCCCAGGGCTCAACAGGTACTTATTTTATCGACCTCCAAAAGAATGAAAGGCGAACTTCACCTTGACAGAATTTGAACTCAGAAGGTGAAGATGGACAAAATGCCACTAAGTATTTTGTGTTGTGTGCTAACAATTCTGCTAGTTTGTTGTCTTACTCTGTATTGTTATTAACCCTCTAAATAAGGCATTAGTCTCATCTCTTTTATATGTTATTTTAGACCACTTTCAAAAGAATGTCTTCAATTACTACCCTAGTGCTATTCTGTGTTCTCCGTGCTATTATAAAAGTATAAATGTGGTCGGTCTGCAGTAGGTAAAAGAGTAGGAGTGAGTGGTATTATCTATATGGAAGTGTTGTTAGAATTGGTAGTGAGTGGTTGTTAATATACTGATGGAAGTTTGGTATAACCAAATCTTGAGAAATATAAAAGTTGATAGTGCCAGTCAGAAAGAGCTCAATGCAAATTACATTGGGGTAGTATAACAAGGAACATTCTAATTTAATTGATTAGAGCTGGATGAAGGTCATAGGTATGCATCTTGCTAAAGAATTCTCAAGTGAGACATGGTTGAAGGCTTTGTTGATGTCAAAAATAGCAATATTGTTCTTTTACTCTTCAGAGCTAAAGAGTATTGGAGAGTGATACTAGATCTGGATTCCCAGAAACTGAATTGCTGTCACTAAAGAGAAAGAGAAATTCTCAGGGATATAGGAAGTGGGCATGTACAACTGCTTATACTGTTTTCCAGATGTTAGAGATGAAAGTAATTTTCTTGTAATACACTGACCTTTTAACATTTCAATCTCAAACCCACAAATTTTATTTCCCACTCTAAACATTATGAACTAAGAGGAAGACATGAATAATCGATAAAGCTTTATTTTTCATATATGATAATAAAGTAGGAAATAAAGTTTTTATAATTTTCTTTGATATTATTTGATATTATGTAGAGCATCTTCGGGTAATATATTTTAATCTGGTGATGAATAGATCATGTAATATTGCTCTTTATTTTCTATTTACCTTGACCAGGTAGACATAATTTTAAAGCTGATTTACTATAATAATTCTCAAATGAAACAAGAATCCCATATCCAATACCACAAATGAACAAGCAGTTAATATTTTTGTTAAATGATATCTACCTCCAGTTCAGATGAAATTTTCCTGTTAAAATTTGTTGGTGTTATACTTTTAATAAATGCTTCAGTTTAACCCTATTGATACCAAACCATTTGAGATCTCACTTGATTTTATGGTACAGACTTCCTGTTTTAAAGCGATTTGAATTAAAACTTCCTTTTAAAATTTCATGTTAATTTATATTCCAAGCATCATCTTAATAATGATAAAGTTATTGTACTATATTCTTCATTATTTTAAAATTAATTGAAAGGAAAACAATATATTTTAACAGAAATATGGTAATAAAAAGTTAGATATACATTACTCTTGTAGTAGAGTCTACATTGAAGAAATTTTTATTTAATATAGGAAATAGTTTTTCCACTATATATCACGAAAGAAAATTCAATATGAAAAAAGTAGTTTGTGTATTAAAATTGATGTTTTATTTTATAGCTTATACAACCCTCTGAATAATCTAGATAATGTACACTTGAGCTTTGATTTTAACTCAATATAATTTTTTATTCATAAACTCAGAATATAAATTTGCTGGCTAATAATTTCACTCATCTACCCAATTTACATTTGACATGTTCATCTAAAATATCTGAATCGATCCAGTGTTTTGAGAATTTTTGTTATCCTATGCCGTTTTGTGTATAGATTTGTTTGTGATTTCTCTCCAGTTGGCTTATTAGTTTTTTTTTAATCGAGTTGGAATAGCATTTTATATGTAGTTTAGAAGCTTGAGTCTACAGAAAATAATATTTTAAATCATATATTACTGTAAATCATACTACTGTTTTTGTTGCAATATAAAATAAACAATTATTAAAATATGATGATACAATGGAAGAAGTAGCATTATATGACCAATTGCACCAGTTAGAAATGTTCCATTTTATTTTGATACAAATGATTCAGTACCTTTTTTCTCATTACCTGCATTGTATTTATTTCACCAGCTCAATTAGTGGTTCTAATAAAACCTGTTTATTATCTTTTTTTACATTGTAAAATATTAACAATATATAAATCAAATAATACAGATCTTTTTAAAGAGAAAATATATATTTGATTGAAGAAATCATAAAACATTTTTGATTTTTCTTCATTGTCACTTCCATGTTCACATGTGTTAGATCAATATTGTTTATGTCCTTATTCAGAATTACAGCTCTTCTGGATGGGTCAGAGCATCAAATCTCACATGTATGTTCCACTTTTGTTATAGTTTCTAAGACTGGATGTCCTTCATAAATCAACCACTTTATAGAGTGTACAAGATGCAATTTATGATGACACTAGCTCTAGAGAGGTTATCATATCATATCATATCATTACCATGACTAAAGAGACCTCTTGATGCTATCTCATTTCATTTCCTAACCCTTTCCAGAGTTTATCAAGAAAAGTAACATCAAATTTATGGAATTTGAATTCAGAAACATTACTGGATATATAATATATATAGGTTTTTCTCACATTTAATTTTTCAACTTCTACACTTTAAAAGAGAAATCATCTTGCATAATTATGGTCTTGGAAAAATTATTGTACACAAATATGTTGCAACAGCACATATTATCCAATAATATTCATACATTACATTAAATGGATAACTAATTTCTTTGTGAATTAATGTATTATAGTTGCAATGAAAGTAATTTCTTGAAATTTCTGTTTTCTTTTCATAAATAAGCAGACTTCAAGTAATGATCTCTGTATATATATTTTACAAATCTTATTCTAATGATAATATTCTCACTGTGGAATACATGTTTTGCATAACATTGTTGTTTTGTCAATATTTTCAAGGTAATCTGTTTAATAATCTTGATAATTCTGTTAAAAAATATTTAGCTATGTGAATTTCTTTCAATTTGATTACAAAATTTAGGAGATATAGTTTATATACATGAATAAATAAATTCCTGTATGGATTTCTGGTTTCAAAGACTGACCAGTACCTTGCCAACATTTCAAATGTTGTTGTTAGTAGTTGGTAGTTGTCTTATTATTTATTTGATTTTTGAATAAAAATATGCTGTTTATATACAAAAGTTTCCATAGACATCTATACCATTGACAATTCTACCCTTTACTTCCCAACTATCCATCTTATCAATATAGTAATCGCAATTACTCATCTTCTAATTTAAATATATACTAATGTATGACTGATTATTTTCTCTCTGAATTGAGACTAAATCCATTACGTTCATGATAATTTGAATCCTTTGCAAATATTTTCTGTAAAAAAATTAAAAGTATATTATTATGACTATTGTTCAATAATGTACAATTCTATTGTTTTAATGGTAGTTATTAAGGTTGGTAGAAGAAAGAATAGTTTATGTACAAGAAAACATGTATGCATGTACAGAAATAAATGGAGGAATTGGTACCATCTATAATTCTATTTAAGCCATAATTTCATATCATTTAATGCAGGTTTCATGTGTTAATAAATATCATGATTTCATAATATTATGTAAATAACGACCAATTTGAATTAAGCTCATTTCAAAATTTATGGAAAACAATTTCCCTTTTGACTATTCTTTTACAAAGGAAGGTTATAGTTTTAATCATTATATTTATATTTAAGTGGTGACAACTTCATATTTTTCTCACTCTATACATTCTTTTACCCATGCTAGCATTTGTTAAATGAAACTTTAAATATAGATTTAGAATTAAATATTTTGAATGAATATTGTAATTGTTGGGTATCTTTCATGATAGCTACTCAAATGTAATTAGTAAGAAGAATTTTTCAGTCAGGTACAGTGTGCATATACAGTAGTATTCCTTAGCTTGAAGAAATGTTAAATGATTTGGATCTGTTGTTATATAAAAAAAAAATAATTATGTTTCTCATTACTACTATTTCTATTAGTCTATAATAGTGATCACTGCAAATATTATTTACCTTAACTGATGTGCATTAAAATCGTGAAGTGAATGTGTTGATGATTGTCTTCTTTCTCACTTGCATGAGTTTTATTTATTTATTATTAAATTCTCATTAGTCAATGCATGTATATATCTAAATTTTAAAATTTATTTAATTAATTCAACTATTCTCTGACTTAATTACATAAATATTCCACATTAAAATACAAATCTAAAACCAAAGAAAACTATCGTGAACAAAAAAAAAAAGCGAAAAGGGGAAAAACAGGAAGAAAGAAGAAAAAAAACATTGATTCAACACTAAGTGTATCAATCAGTCACACATCACAACGCTCAATGTTCTTGGCATTACTGTGGCTGGTGGTGAGTCTAATGTATTGGAACAGCCAAGCACTCACACTGGCATCACCTGACACCTTGGTAAAATGAACCACTAAAGATGACAAGAACTTCACTGTTAGTGACCCAGCTCCTCCAAATATCTAAAATGCCATAGGCTGGAAGAAATGGTTCACCGACAAGTCCCACTACTTAAGGATTTAATTCCGAAGTTTATATATTTTCTTTCATCACCCAGTGTAGTAAAGGCTTAAATAGGGAAAATTAGAATTTAATATAAACTTTGATGATTTTTGCTTTACACAAGATACTATAATACTTAAAAGGGAATGAAAGTTAGTTTCATAATGTTCTATTGTCTTGTAAAGAATGTGCAAGTAATACTTTGGGAAAATCATGTGAGATATTTAATTGTAAATATTGGAGAAAATTAAAAGAGTAACTTAATTATCACATATAGCAGTAATATCTTATTATAATCATAATCTTTTAAAAATATTCTGTGAAATGATAAAGCAGATTCTGTTTCAGTTACTTTTGAGACAAGTTTTTCGGCTGTGATGGTTTTTTTCATCAAAATCCAGTTATAATATTGTCAAGGGAAGTAACTGATGATAACTTGATTTGTTGGTTTGAAACTATAAAGCAGATAGCATTCTATTTATTCTTCTTTCATTCACAACAGTTTATTGCAAAAAGTAGTGCACTAATTTTAAGTTAGTGGCAGCAATTTAATACATGCTAATCTAAGTTTCTAGTCATTATTTTAGGAATTATATAGTAATTATAATATTGATATTTAGTGCATTAAATCAGTCTGAAAATGTATATGGTTTTGTATTTTCTATCTCTCTCACACAAACTCAAACACACACACACACACACACACACACATATATACACACACATATATATACACACACATAATGACCTATTCAATAAAGTGTTACTTTTTTGGCAGATGAGTTGGGAGAATAATGCTAGTCTTGACTAAGATATTTTACTCCCTTCTGTTAATTATAATGGAAATTTATGAATCTGGATTTGAACCCTATGATTAACAATTTTTTATTTAAATGTTACTGCTATGATTGTTATCAATTTATCTGAGGAGTAATAGCATTGATGACTTATGCAGGTGCTGCCAAAATGATGAGATTGATACAACTGATATTAAGACTAAACATCAGTAAATTGATGCTTTGCAAAAGAAGTAAAAAAATAAATAAATAAAATTGGTTGAAAGAGAAGTCAAGAAGAATGCAGTTTAGGAAGGAAAAATCGGTGAAGGGCATCCAGAGTGAGGGCTCACTAAGGGAGAAGACAATAGTAATGTCAAAAGGAGGAGAAAAAATTCTTTTGGTGAGTTGTAATCAATATGAAATACAATTTTTTAGATCAGAGGCACAAACAACATTAAAATAGTAATATAATAAGCAAAGAGACAGAGCATCTGTTGTACTGTATCAGTTAGTTTTCACCAAGCAGTAAAATAGCTTTTCCATCATGCATACACACATAACTGTGTATATCCATCCATCATTATATTTATATATATATATTATATATATATATATATATATAATATATATATATATATATATATATATATATATATGGGATATAGACATGGCTGCTTGGTTTGGTTAAGAAGCTTGCTTCCTAACCATGTGGTCCTGGGTTCAGTCCTACTGCTCTACACTTTGGGAAAGTGTTTTCTGATGTAACCCTTAGCCAACTAAAGCTTTGTTAGTGGATTTTGTTGACAGAAACTGAATAAGACCCATTGTATGTATGTGTGTGTGTGTGCGTGTGTAATATATCATATAAGTGCATGTTGTGTGTACCATGATCTAGACATCATGTGATGGGCTTCATCATCATACAAACAAGGATGACCATTTCCAGTCTTCTATGAAAAAAAAACCATGTCTGGCCATGGGGAAATGTTACCTTGCTTGGAAACAGTTGAGGGTTGCCAACAGGAAGAGCATCTGGCTGTAGAAATATCTGCCTCAACTAACTATATTATTCCAATAGCTAGAAATTAAAAAGAAGCTTGATGCTAATCAACTTCATTTAATTCACACATGCAAAGCATATAGTTCAACACATTACATAATATCTGCATGTTTAATATACCTGCATGATGGCAGACATAGTGTGGTCTCTGTTTTCTAACTGTATTATTTTTACTACGTGATGGTTTCCACTATTTTATTAGCTTAATCTCCTGTATCTATTGAAAACATGTGTCATATTAACATGTCAAAAGGACCTTGGTACTTTACTGTTTAAGGACCTAATTTGCTTGAATCCTGAATTCGGAGACGCCCTTTGGTCACGAATGACCTTGGGATTGCACATAGAAAGTTAACCTCCGAAGTACAAGTCTGGGCAAGGTTGTTTATGAAAGACAAGCAGTCACCTATACATACCAGCCTCCCCTCTCCATGCCACCGATCTCATCCAAGGGAAAAGCAAAGGCTGATGCAGCTTGGCACTAGTGATGTCGCAACTCATTTCTACAGCTTAGTGAACTGGAGCAACATGAAATAAAGTGTCTTGCTCAAGAACACCAATGAATTATATCTATATCTATTTATCTATCTTATATGTATATATATATATATACACATACATATATATATATAAGCCACAAGCTGTGTAATCACAAATAATGAGTGGTGTTCCACAGTGTTCCACAGTCCTGGGGCTGCTGCTATTCATAGTAGCCCTCTCTAATGTGCCCTCTGTTGCTCAGATAGTTGCCCTTGCTAGCTATGTAGATGACACAAAAGTCTCTCAGAGAATACAGAACCCTAGAAATATTGTGCATCTGCAATGGGTGTTGGTTGTAATATACAGGTTGGCTGATGAAAATAACATGCTGTTCAATGTTGAAAATTCTAAACCCTCTGCTACCAACACATGGAGTTCAATGAAAAACGGACAAGATACACTGTCCCAAGAAGGATTTCAGTCTCTGAATTAAAATTAGCGCACAAATTGGGCTTGCCATGAGTAATGATGCATCTGGAAAGATGCATATTACTAAGTTGGCAATAAAATGCAGACAGTTGATGGTCCATTGGAGAACATTTGTCCTGAACCATTTGGATTACTGCTCCAAACACAGTGTAAAATTAACAATGGAACTCAAAGCAATCCAGCTACACCAAGAAAATCATCTCAATATGACTTGTCAGCTACTGGGAGAGACTGAAAAATTTAAACTCTTTTCCCTAGAATGAAGGTGGGGAAAAATATGCAGTAATATACATTTAGAAAATCCCAGAAGAACTTTTACCAAATTTTGGCATTGTCAGTTACACAAATGGCAGAACAGAGTGTCACTGCATAGTACCAAAAATCCCAACATTACCACCAGGACAAATGACCAGATACTGCTACAATTTGGGCTTCAAGGGCACACAACTCTTTCATATCTGCCCACAAAGCCTGAGAGACCTACATAGAGTGGATGTCTTCAAAGCAAAACTGGATCTCCTCCTGTCAAAGGAGGATTAGTAAAAGTGTATCAAAGCAAACAGCAGTGCCACAGCCCTCGAGCTGAAACTGAAAAGAAAATATATATATATATATTATATTATAATGTAAAGGAATTGTTACATTGTCAGTTGTATTTCTCTGCCAGATCAGACTGGAGCCTGGTGCAGCCTCCTGGCTTCCCATGCTAGCATAGAAAACGGACATTAAACGATGACGATGATGATGTATATATATATATATATATATATATATATATATATGTATGTATATAAGTATATATGTATATATCATCATCGTTTAACGTCCGTTCTCCATGCTAGCATGGGTTGGACGGTTCAACCGGGATCTGGAAAGCCAGAAGGCTGCACCAGGCTCCAGTCTGATCTGGCAGTGTTTCTACAGCTGGATGCCCTTCCTAATGCCAACCACTCCGTGAGTGTAGTGGGTGCTTTTTACGTGCCACCGGCACAGGTGCCAGGCGAGGTTGGCAACGGCCACGATCGGATTGGTGCTTTTTATGTGCCACCAGCATGGAGGCCAGTCAAGGCGGTGCTGGCATCGGCCACGTTTGGATGGTGCTTTTTACATGCCACCAGCACGGAAGCCAGTTAAGGCAGTGCTGGCATCGGCCACTTTCGCATGGTGCTTTTGACGTGCCACTGGCACAGGGATCACAACTACAATTTCCATTGAATTTTTGATGTTGGTGTACTTGACTCAATAGGTCTCCTCAAGCACAGGGTCGAAACGGTGTTTCTTTACTTGCCACCTGCACAGGAGTCAGTCCAGCGGCACTGGCAACTGCTGGGTGCCAGTCATAGGATTGGTTCAATTTTGATTCCAATTTCACTTGCCCCAACAGGTCTTCACAAGTAGAGTTTAGTGTCCAATGAAGAGAGGTTGGCATGGGTGCCAGTCGTTGGATGAGGTTCGATTTCGAATTCAATTTCAACTTCACTTGCCTCATCAGGTCTTCGCGTGTCCAAGGAAGGAAAGGCATGCATAAGTGGGCTGGCTACATCCCTGGCAAGGGACACGGGATGGACTCACTTGTCCTGCCGGGTCTTCTCATGCACAGCATATTTCCAAAGGTCTCAGTCACTAGTCATTGCCTTGGTGAGGCCTAATGTTCGAAGGTTGTGCTTCACCACCTCGTCCCAGGTTTTCCTGGGTCTACATCTTCCACGGGTTCCCTCAACTGCTAGGTATTGGCACTTTTTCACACACCTATCTTCATCCATTCTCGCCACATGACCATACCAGCACAATCATCTCTCTTGCACACCACAGCTGATGCTTCTTAGGTCCAACCTTTCTCTCAAGGTACTTTACACTCTGTCGAGTATGTACACTGACATTACACATCCATCGGAGCATACTGACTTCATTTCTCGTGATCTTACTCATGTCCTCAGCAGTCACAGTAAATAGGAGCGAGGAAGAAATTCTTAGGGATTTTGGGCATGTTTAGACTAGAGCGTCGTCTTCTGCCCTTCTATACTATGGTTAAACAAATTTAGAGAGCATGAATGAACGAAATGATAACCTTGATTAGGATAAATAAATAAAATATTGCGATTAACTGATATGCATGATCTTAAGACAAACAGGAAGACGAAGCTATCGGTACTATGTTTACGTGATAAAGAAATAGATAGATAATAGAGAACGAAGTGGGGGGAAACGATCTACGTATTAAACATGGAGAACATAAACGAGGTTGAAAAGTCAAATTTTTCCTTATGTCAGCATCTTCTGAAATCCGTGTTCTATCAGCAGAGGGATTGAAAATCGAGTAGGGGAAAAACAGGGCTTGCGCTAGTTTATATAGAGTTAGGGTTAAGAGGAGAAGTGTTGGTGTAACAGGTGGTAAATCGAAGAGAGAGAGAGAGGGGTCAGGCAGTAAATACACCATGAGGGTGAAGGAGGAGGAGAATATTCTTAGGGGTTCTTGGTAAGATCAATTAATGAAACAGCGTTGACGGGTCATAGTGCTAGTTTGGTATAAATTTGTTAAATTAAAAATTTGGGGTAATAAAACACACAATGACATATTAAAAAGACGAATTAAAATTCCAGAGAAAAATACATAGATGATAAATATACAAATTTACAAAAATACATAAAAGTTCATCTATGGGCCGTTTCAGAGATGCGCCAATTAATATGAAATATATCATATATTTAAAATTGACACTCCCCTTGTCAGGATGTTTTTTACATACAACACATAGTACACGGAAACAAATGCACAATTACATACCGGCTACATGCGAAAGACCAGACATTACGTACTCCCAAAAATTCTCATAGATACTGAATGTACTTTATAAGCATATAATTCAATTTAGCAGTTATAGTAAATGGTATGCGCACCGCTCCATCTGGACTAATTCACTTCTGCACTCAATTAAATTTTTAATATTTTAATTTCTCCCATTCATGCAAAGCCACATATTCGAGTTCAAGTCCTTGATACATTTTATACTAATTGCTAATTTTCCTTTTAATTGTTATATTACGATTTAATTACCATACCTTAGTTTTATTTTAATTACTACTTACTATATTTACTATATTTAATTCAATTGTTATTATTACCTCTAACTTTTATTGCTATTTTTATTTCTAAATTTCTTATGGAACGTCGAGTGGTTCTTATGCGTACAATATATTTTTATATGATGTTTATATATTTATATATTAGTATATATTTCTAAACGTCGGGCTTTATATCTGTTCTGTAGATATCTCTATATATATAAAACTGAGAATGTGTGTGTGTGTCTGTCTGTCTCCCTAAAACTTGAGAACTACACAACCAATTTCATTAAAATTTTACACATGCCTTACTTAGGGTCCATGTAGTTTCATGGGCAAAAAGAATGTTCAACTTCTTGCCTAGGGCGAGCCCATAGCAATATCATATCTTTACCACTATTTCAGTATTACGTGTTAAAAGTGAAACAAAACCATTTCTCTATTTTATGTCAGATACTTTCACTGTAACAATAAAAATTAGAGATAATAATAACAATTGAATTATATGTTGTAAGTAATAATTCAAATCAAACTAAAGTATAATATAATCATAACATAACAAAAGTAAACATAGCAATTAGTATAAAATTGGTATAAATTGGTATAAATTAAATTAAATCAACTGTGTACTGCTTTTTGATTCACCGTAAGGTTTGTTGTTATTATTATTACTGTTTAACTATTGTTATCACGTTTGTTGGTTCCTCGTAAGGGAAACGTTGTGTTGCATTTGTTAAATAATTGTAAGCTGTAACCCTCCCCTTTGGGAGAAGGAGCTTTGGTTATTGTTTAAAAATTGAATTGTGTCCCTGTTTGGGGAAATTGACAACATTTTCACCGTTTACACGGAAGCATTTTTGTTAGAATGCCTTCGATAGAAGAAAGTCCAAAAATGAATTTCACTGCTGCTGTCGGCAGGTGCAAACTCATTAAAATTAAAATGGAAGAAATACAAACCTATTTCGGATTGATCACTGACAAAGACGGTGAATCTAGGATAACACCACCAAACGAAATAAAAAATTAAATTCAAGAAAAGACTATTGTCTATAAAGTATACAATGTAGAGAAAAAAAAAAGATTTGAACACCTGGAGGAAAGCACCATCGAAAAGTGTCTTGGTGCGACTATGAAAGATATGAAGTATCTAACCAGAGGCGGTAAATTCATCACAATAGAAGCAAGGTTCGAGTCAACAGAGCGTGCAAGGTAGTACTTGACTCGAACCTTGCAAAGAGGAATTATTTTATTTTTACCTTTATTTCTGGGACGTAGGACATCCTGGATAAAAATTAAAAATGTCCCCCCAGAAGTAGAGGTAGGCTGGATTGTAGCCACACTTCTATACAAGAGGGAGGACAAGATACAATTGATTGAAATTGCAAGAGACGGGCCTACAATTCCAGTCTGTTATATATTTTGAGTATTGTTATCACTAGCGATATCAAGATATAACTTTGTATTTTATGTGTAGATGTATATATATATATATAGATGTACATGTAATATGTACACATATATATACACATATATACATGTACTAGCACTATGACCCAGCAATGACAGGTCATAATGCTAGTAAATGAGTATATGAATATATGTATGATCTTTCTGTGGATTTTGTAGTGTTCTTGTAGTTGCTGCTCGCATTACCTCCCCTCGGATTAAAAAGCGTATACAGCTCATTTGAGCACTACTATTCCAGTCTGTTATATATTTTGAGTATATATATATATATATATATATATATATATATATACATCGATATACATACAATAGAGAGATGTTTTTGTTTCACTTTTAACACGTAATACTGAAATAGTGGAGAAGATATGATATTGCTGTAGGCTCGCCCTCGGCAAGAAGTTAAACATATTTTGCCGATGACACTCCCCGGACCCTAAGTAAAGCTTGTGTAAAATTTGAATGAAATTGGTTGTATAGTTCTCAAGTTTTAGGGAAACACACAGACTGACAGACAGACACACACACACACACACACATTCTCAGTTTTATATATATAGATATGTAGATATATATATACTTATATACATGTGTGTGTGTAAATGTATATATGTATTATTTATGTTGTTTTGCTTGTACTTGTAGAAATAAAGATATTTATAGTCTACAACAATATCCAACTTTATTGTTTTCTTTAGTATAATAACAAATTGTCATGAAATGAAACACCTTTATTATATATTTTTTGTCTATTAATTTAGACACATTGCAGCAAATTAATGTTGTGTATGTGAACAATATGATGATTTTTGCAAGATTTGAACTAATAGCCTTTCATTTAGCTGTTAAGGACCATAATCTCTCAATTGTGTTTTCTGTGAAAGGAAACATTTGAAACATTACTGCTTGGTGTACAGATACTTATTTATCTCTTCTGTTTCTGATACTGAATTTTGAGTTATTAACCATAGATATATGTGAATATCTATATCCATTGGAGTATATATGTAAGTTAGATGTATTTGTATTTTGTTATAACACTGTAAATGACTATAACCACAGAAATACCCATAAAAGTATTGTTTGATGATTCAGCCTTCCTATAACTATCAGATACATTGCTATTAAACTTGCACATTTATATAAACCATCGCCTGATGAATGACATTTTAATAGGTGTTCAATTCTTTGCAATCATAAGAATAACAACAATGTGAGCTTTGCTATCAACATTGGATTACACCGATATTTTATTATAAAGCTATTGGTATACAAAAGAATATATTGGAAGAATTGTCATTATATTCATTGTTACTTTTTATGTAATATAGTTTAAATAGGTAGGTAGGCACTCATGTGTTTGTAATTTATTATTTATAAGCACAATTTCTTTATCAAACTATCTGTATATGTTAGTACTGAAGAAGAGTGTATGTTGAGTGAAATAGCATTTTCACTGGGGAAAGTAAGCTGAAATCCTTATTTGCTTGATATCTGACAAACAAAAAATTTTCAAATGAACTTTTAACTACAATGCTTACACACCATTAATGGTGTGAAAAATGTGATATTGAACAATGAGATTAAAATGAACAAATCCAGGAGAGCTGGAAGATCAATCAAGAATCTTTTAGTTACAATAGTTGAGACTCAAAAGTTTTTATTTTCAGTTACAGTTTATTATTTTATTACCAACATATTTAACAATTTTTATCATTTTAATCATAAATTTTAGCAATCTCAATTTTCTTTTCTGGTGAAACCTTGGGAAAAATTAAGGATAGACAAAAATATATATTCATGCATGCCTTAGATCAAAGAAATCAAATAATTATTCTCAAGAAAATTATACCAACTTAGTATGGCCTTCAAATTCACAGAACCTAAAACACATTTAGAGGACATTTACCATAATTTAAAGGGCAAATTAATGCATAAGAATTGCTGAATAATCAGCACTCATAAATATTGGTAATATATAGACTTAACTGTTTTTTTTACTTAATTTGGTAGAATTTACGTCTCTTGGTCATTAAAAGAATTCTGAACATTAATATAATGACATTTTAAGAATAATGAATTCTCCATCGTTTTTGATAAAGAACATTCCAGTTTTTAATCATCTGGCCTACTCACATTGAATTACAGTGTAAGCAGCTGAGTATTCCACAGACACAGGTACTGTTAAAATAATCCTCTGGCAGAGTCAGTGTGATACAGTGTATGTGACAAAGCTGGCTCTTTGAATTACATGTACAGTCTATTTGGTAGGTTTCCAGTCTTTACTCCTTCAAGATTAGTGTCAATCCAAGGCTATAATGAAACACATTTGTCCAAAATGCCATGCATGGAGGTGAAACCTGGGATTTCATGATTGTGATGCAGATTCCTCAACTGCTTGTCAATGCCAGTGCCCATATTTTTGAAATAATATTTCATAACCAACACTTTATTATTAGAACAAAACTTTATAGTTTATTTTTTCAATATTTTTCTCTGTATATATTAAAAAGTTTGAAGTGGACAAAAGAGTTTTGCTCTCAGCATATGCTAAGATAAAACAATGATATAGGTCTTTTGATTTGAATATACTCATCAGCTAAATTCCTAATTTGCTGTTGCAGTTTCCTAAAAATCTTGAGAGTATATTATAAGTTTCCTGTTTCAAGACTAGTTTCTATATGCTTAAGATGGTCAATATATCTTGTTGGCATTCTATTTTGAAAGATGCTTTTGATCATAACCATCTTCAGTATATTTTCATACTTTGCTAGTTTTAAAGTCTAGCTACTATGCCAAGATTGCTTTTCTAAGAACCAACTTATTTTTACACAAGTGGATATAGATTTGATTTTTATAAGATTATTGTAAATTGTAAAACTTTCGTTTTCATATATTCTTGATCTCTCTCTCTCTCTCTCTCTCTCTCTCCTCTCTCTCTCTCCTTGTCTTGTTTTTCCTTTGAATAGGTAATCAAGTGTCTCCTTTACATCAACACACCTGTTTCTGTCCCCTTTCTTGTACCTCTCTCTCTCTCTCTCCCTATCACTCTCTGCTAACAATTCTGTTGTCTTGCTTCCTTAATAATAATAGTAATGAAAATTATGATCATAATTGTAATTTTTAAAAATGTTGGCATAAGGCCATTAATTTAGAGACAGGATTAGTTGATTGCATTGACCCATGTATTAGTCTGGTATTTATTTTACTGAACCCTGAGGGATGAAAGGCAGTGTCTGTCTTGGTGGGATTTGAATTTAGAATGCCACAATAAATTCTATGAGGCATTTTGTTTGATGCTCTGATGATTCGGCCTTTTCCCCATTTCTGTTTTAGCTATTAAAAATACAAGATACAATATATAAATTTTCTTATCACAACACTGACATTTCATTACTGAAAATATTGATTGTATTCCATGACCCTGAAAAGTAAACATGAACTTAGAAAAATTAATATTTGGATGCTTTTTGCTCACCAAAGTCTCTGTTAGAAAATATGGAAGCCAAAAACAAATGTACTTTATTAAGAATAGTCTTTCTTTTAATATAATTTCACAAAAATAGGTGTCCCCCTCTTTCTAGTGCATGTGTGTATCAGTGTTTACATTTGTGTATGCTCTTATAGAAACATAAAACCTTACATTTCTTGAGAGGTAACATTTATTGGAATTTCATCAGTTACTGCAATATAACGGGTTTAATTGTTTCTAAGAAATGATGCTCATGCCTTTTCAAAGAACTTGTATGTATGTATGTATGTATGTATGTATGTATGTATGTATGTATGTATGTATGTATGTATGTATGTATGTATGTATGTATGTATGTATGTATGTATGTATGTATGTATGTATGTATGTATGTAGTATGTATGTATGTATGTATGTATGTATGATGTATGTATGTATGTATGTATGTATGTATGTATGTATGTATGTATGTATGTAGTATGTATGTATGTATGTATGTATGCATGCATGCATGCATGCATGCATGCATGCATGCATGCATGCATGCATGCATGCATGCATGCGTATATATATTTTATAATGGAATAATTATTATGAAGCATTGTGTACAGTATATTGTATAAAGGATCATGGGTAAGGCCTGAACAGTGTGAAGTAAATGCAAGGCAAATCACAAGAAAACAAATATATGAATTAATGTAGACTTACCTTGTATTCAATATTTCAGGGTTATGACCCCATTTGTTAATTTCTTGAAAATGGGCCTTATATATATATATATATATATATATAATATATATATATATAAGGATTGGAC
>NC_042999.1:95415624-95465090 GCF_006345805.1 Octopus sinensis
TATATATATGTGTGTGTGTGTATAATAACAACTGGTTATTTGTAGAAGGGCATGCCCAACGGCAGCACGTGCTATTTGTTACTTGATCTTTCCTCTGATGTTACATAAGGACAGATGTGGGTTATTTTTTCCAAGTATCACCAGTAGATTTATTTCTATTCCTTTGGACTATATGTATATGGTTTTATCTTAATCTGTGATTATCATTTTTGACTTTGGTATGTATATATATATAGATAGATAGGTAGATAGGTAGGTAGATAGGTAGATAGGTAGGTAGATAGGTAGATAGATAGATAGATATATAGGTATGTATATAGGTATGTATATAGATATATAGGTATATGTATATAGGTATATAGGTAAATATATATGTATATCTATATATATAAAACTGTAGTTGTGTGAGTGTCTGTCTCCTACGATTTAGATTCCTAACTCCTCCCACATTTTGCGGTGCAGTTTAAACAAATTCGGGTATCTTATAGTCGTGATTAATATCGAGCCCGTCTGGCTATTAGCGCGCGTCTACGATGAGTCTACGATTTTAAAAATAATTTAACATAATTTTTTATTCCATTTTAATGCATAATTTTTCGTGTGTCGATGGCGGCGGAGTTGGCGTCCACGCTCAAACACCTGCACCTGTGTTTGCTTCTCCCTCTTCTTCCCTCCCTCGTGAAGCTGTGGGGAAGGGAGTTTAAGGAAATCAACGTCATAATGCGTTGTCAAGGAGACCAGAGTTCTTTTAGAACGACTTCATGGCTTGAAGACACCAAAACAGAAATGGCTAAGAAAGCCCGAATTGGCATCTATAAAGGAAGTAACTCTCTAAAAATGCTTATATAGTTATTTCCCGAGCAACGCCGGGCGATACTGCTAGTAGGTATATATATGTATATATGTATATATATATGTATATAGGTATATATATATGTATATAGGTATATATATATATGTATATAATAGAAATATTAAAATTACTAAGTCTCTCTAAAAGAGATTACAGCAGCGTTACTGGAAATTAATTGTTATCGCCATATTAATATGGCAGTCTTATAGATATAAGACTAAAAGCTGTCGCTGATTAGCTCCATGAGGCCATCGCCTTAAGATAGCTATTTGATACACAAACTGTATCCATTATAACCTTCAAACAAGGGAGGTCAGCCACTTCACACTGCTAGTCAGACAGCTACAGACACGTTTCAGGGTATTTGCCCTTTGTCAATGTAGCGTAGTCGACCCAGCAGGTGTCGCCACTGATCGTCTCTGTTCGAAGGTTTTATTTACCTAGTTTCGGTGGAATACATCCACTTGTTTTCAATAATAGAAATATTAAAATTACTAAGTCTCTCTAAAAGAGATTACGGTGGCAGCGTTACTGGAAATTAATTGTTAACACCATATTAATATGGCAGTCTTATAGATATAAGGCTAAAAGCTGTCGCTGTTTAGCTCCATGAGGCCATCGCCTTAAGATAGTTATTTGATACACTAACTATATCCATTATAACCTTCGAATAAGGGAGGTCAGCCGCTTCACACTGCTAGTCAGACAGCTACAGACGCGATAACAATTAATTTCCAGTAACGCTGCCGTAATCTCTTTAGTAATTTTAATATTTCTATTATTGAAAACAAGTGGATGTATTCCACCGAAACTAGGTAAATAAAACCTTCGAACAGAGACGAACAGTGGCGACACCTGCTGGGTCGACTACACTACTTTGACAAAGGGCAAATACCCTGAAACGCGTCTGTAGCTGTCTGACTAGCAGTGTGAAGTGGCTGACCTCCCTTGTTCGAAGGTTATAATGGATACAGTTTGTGTATCAAATAGCTATCTTAAGGCGATGGCCTCATGGAGCTAATCAGCGACAGCTTTTAGTCTTATATCTATAAGACTGCCATATTAATATGGCGATAACAATTAATTATATGTATATAGGTATATATATATATATATATATATATATATATATAGGTATATACGTATATATGTATATAGGTATATACGTATATATGTATATAGGTATATACGTATATATGTATATAGGTATATACGTATATATGTATATAGGTATATACGTATATATGTATATAGGTATATACGTATATATGTATATAGGTATATATGTATATAGGTATATACGTATATATGTATATAGGTATATACGTATATATGTATATAGGTATATATGTATATAGGTATATATGTATATAGGTATATACATATATATATGTATATAGGTATATACATATATATATAGGTATATACATATATATATGCTGAGGGTTGGATACAAGCCTTCTTTTGAGGTGGTGAGTTATCATGCTTCCATTGCTTCAACTGGACTTTAGTCTCAAGATCGTAGCGATGGACCCATGTTTCATCGTGAGTGATAAGTCGGTCGAAGATGTCCTTGTTTTCTTGACACATTGCCAAAAGAGTTTAGGAGCAATTGACTTGTTACTGTGTCTGAAAAGGTGTGAGCATCCAGGAATCCATTGTGCAGGCAACTTCTGCATGTGCAAATGGTCGTGAATGATTTTTTTTCCATGGACCCTACACTTATCTTCACTTCTTGAGCTAGTTGCTGAATAGTTATGCAGATTTTCCAAGATAGTGGTTTCAACTTTATGGATGGTGTTGTCATCAATGGCAGAATGTGGTCATCCAGAAATAGGAGCGGTTTCCACCAATGTCTGGCCAATTTGAACTGGCGATGCCAGTACTTGATTACATTGTATGATCATGCATCATCACCATAAACTTCTTCCATCTCATCAAAAGTCTCTTTTGATGTACACCCTTTCAAATATAAGAACCTGATCACTGGTCTGCATTCAACTGCTTCCGTTATAACACCTTAGTCCACGTCAGTATTCATAAAGGACAAATGAATTCTAGTGGAAAGCTACAATTTACAATGTGACATGTACAGCCATGTATGGTTATACCTGTACAAGTTTTGTTTCCTGCAATAACTGGAAGTGGGTCAAGGAAAATCTTCAATGAACACCTCTTGTATATATGATACATCTGCAACAGTCTCAAGTACTAAATTTAATTTATTTAGTCAATTTATGTATGCAGTAATAGCTAAAATCTTTGGGTATACACCATAGAAAACTGAACTCTGCTAACACTTCAGTAATCCACACACACACACACACACACACACACACATGCATGCTTGCACACAATGAGCTTTTGTACACTTTCCAGCTATCAAATTTTATGCATACAGAATTGGTTGGCCTGAGGCTATAGTAGAAGATACTTTCCAAGATGTCACTCTGTGACATCTTAGAGCTAACCCTCAAAGGTATCTCACATCAGTTCTTCTACATGCATTAACTCTTGAGTCATTACTGCGGAAATATAGTGGTGCTTAGCATATGTGGACAATGTTACTATAATAATATTGGGCACCACAGAGGTTCAGGTGTTTAACAGTGTTCTGGAGGAATACAAGCTTGGGTAAGTCACTAGATAGGCAAGACCGTGTCTGTAGCCAGTGGGAAGAACTTGAAACCATGTAACTGTGAAGTATAACTCTTCATTACACAACCATATCTGTGCCCATTATATTTGTAAAATAAAATTATTCTCTCCCAAGGTTTCATCTATTCTTATACACACCATTTATTGCTTTAATAAATATCTCTGTTGTGACTATATAATATTTGTAGTTTCTTACCAATTGTCCATAAAATGATATTATTTGTGTTTCTTTTACTTTTAGGTAAGTCTTCTTGAATATGAGGCAGGTAAGTGCTTGATATTGTATCAAACTAAAGTAACAGTATATATGTACATTTTGCAAAATTTATTTGACATAAGTTGACCTTTTATTCTGTGTAAAGAAATATTTTAGAAGTGTTTAGTTTGAGGTTTGCAGTGCAATTTATGGTTAAAATGATATGGGATGTAAATGACAGTGATTTAAGAAAGTTTTGCAGTGACAAAATTAACAAGTGTAAATGTATAGAAAGCTATATTGTAATGGCAACAAAGAGAGTGAAAGTAGACACTGCTCAGAAGAGAAGTTGTAGTTTTGAAGTGTGGACAAATGTCAGTGTGTTTATCAGATTTCAATTTACCATTTTGTGTATTGGGTGTACCATTCTGTATGGTTTTAGCAATGTTCTTATGCAGAGCAGGTATGCTCTTTGTAAAAGTGTTAGTTCCTTTTAAAAGTTGAAGTAATATCTATTTTGTAAAAGAAATTTAATCTAAAAATGGTCATCAGAGATTAACAATTTTATGGGACATAAACTTTTTACTCTATTGTTTATAAAGAAAGTAAATATATTATGAATGTTTCCTTGAAATTTATTCCAGTGTTTTTGTACTTTTGAACATACTCAGTATTCAAATCCTATTGGAAATTGTCTGGATGGTTTCCATTCATAATGGACACAAGAGTTGATAACAATTGAAAGAACCATAAGTTTATTAAATGATGGGAACAAAGTTAATATAAATGGTATACATTTTAGAACAGACACTCTCTAACATACATATTTCTTGTCTCCATTAAAAATCATCTTTTTCTCAACCAAGTGGAAATATAGAATCTTTGAATTTCTACACAGGAGAGGAATATAATTCATTAGAACATGAGGATATAGATGGGTTAGGAAAAGAATGCTAACTGGTAGTTCCAAGCAAGTAGTCAACTGGATTGAAAATTGTATAGAAGACACATGAGTCACAAACATTAGCTAATGTTTGTGATGGTGTGAAATTTTAAAGGATGACACATGCTAGATAAAGTGTTATGATTTGGTAGCTAAAGATTTACAATGGACATTAATGCTAAAAGGATATTTGCGATAAATTATATCAAACCTTAGAGCAAAATTCTTTAGCCTATTTTTTTGTCTAAGAGCAATTTGACAATTTCCAGTATTGTGATAGACACCATTTATTCAAAAGATAAATTTATATTCAAACTTTGTGTGTCTGTAATAAAAGATTTTAGCATAATGTAAATTTGAAGGTCCACAATCTCTAGTTTCATATCTTCTGTGCTTACTTAAATATAATAATGAATGCAGCTAAATCTGTTAGATTTATGTGACATGTAAAAAACAAAATGTGATCATTGTTTCCATAATAGTAGAAAATTGAAATCACTTTTCTGAAACATTTGAAGGTGGTTAATGAAGAATGAGGGCTAAAGTCAGTACTACTGTTCATTTTATTTTTTTTTATTATTTAGAAAATATACAAACTTCAACTTTAGATGGGAAATTCACCAAACGTTTTGTTTGAAATTGCAAAGCAAATACAAATTCACAATACTACTGGCATAATGATTTTCCCAAGTTACAACAAAATTTTATGTATATATTATTAATATTATTTACTTTTAAACTGCACGTTTGTTACAATTACTTGCTGAGACACACCCAGCATCAGTCACATCAAAAAGGCCCTCAGCCAAATTTTAATAGATGTGGCTCACATACAGAGAGGGAGGCAGTTTGCCAGCATTGAGGTTCTCTTTGAAAGTGAGGACCTCGTGCGAAGACAAGCAGTATCACCCCAGTGGACTGAGGAGTTGGTCCTGTATCCCTCCTACCTCTGAGAGAACAATGGGGATTAGGGTAAATGGTGTGCCACCGGGTATAAATGTCTAGAGGATCGTTGCCTGTGTGGTGCAGAACCCAAAGTTACTCCTGGCAGTAAAAAGGAGTAGCAGGGATAACTGGTGTGGGATCAACTTGGAGACATTAATCCATGTGAAACCAGAAAATATTGTGAAGATCCTGGACCTGATCCAGCAGCCCAATAGGGTGGAACTGCCTGCCTTCGTAGAAGGCAGGAAACCCAGATGTGACACCTGTGGGTCCACAAACCACCTGAGAGCCTTCTGTCCCCCAAAAGTTGGAAGGTATACAGCCAAACCTATAGCCTGCAGCTCACCCTCAGCAACAGAAACTTTTTAATAGAACTGCAGCCTCACCAACAACAGATGCATATGAATCCCATATATTCGTAAAAATCACTCAGATTGTTTGTCAACCCCCCCCCCATCCCCTCTCTCAAACATACACTCAAACAAGCACACGCACACTATTACAGACACACACTCCCCAAGACAGACACTAGCCACTACTCATCCTGAGTGAAGAACTCCACAAAGTAAAAAAATGAAAAAGGCAAAGGAAACAGAAGAAAAAAGAACCTACATTAACACCTGAAAACACAGAAACCCCTAATACATCGAACGTAGACACAACAAAAACAACGCCAGCACTACCATCCCCACAGCCACCATTACCCCAACCAACTCCACCATTGAATTCATAACCACACATAGCCACCAAAAGAAACCTTACAGTCAATACAGAAACACCGAATGATATGCTCATGAGGAGAGCCAGCAAAACTTTATTGGCTCTCATAGCCAAAAACAAGCAAATTGAGAGAGAGGGTGCAATTTATGACACCAGCACCCTTAAAGTTCCAGATCATTTAATGTTAATACGGTTACCCCTCAAAGTATACAAAGAAATTCAGAGGGACTTCCTGTATGACATGGGAAGTAGATAGAAGTAGTATAAGTTGTCCACATTTCAAAGTCATTAGCTATATGGACTATAAATTTATGATCTGTATGGTTGACATAGATAGGACCCATAGACAGGGCCCCAGATACTGGAAGCTGAACATGTCCTTCCTGGCACACCAAGCTTTCAGAGACCAGGTTAGCAACTTCTTCAATGATGTAAAAATCATGTTATAATCACACCTACTTTTTCCTTCAGTGGCTAGATTCCCTCTTTATCAATATGTCAACAAAACATGAAAAAAGAAACACCAAAAAACATTTTGTTAGGTCATTTGATGAGATGAGTTTTTGAATGAGTTAATAAGAAAATCTTTGACCTCACTGCTTAAGGCATGAGGCAGAACACTGACAAAAAGGGGAAATTGGCATGTATCCAAAGAAATTTTATTCTCTGCAAAATTAGCATTGTGTTGGCCAAACCAAATAAGAGGATCCCCTGTGAATGGAGAGGTAGCAAAGAATAAAGTGACCTGAATAGCTAGCTATTACTACTTTCAGAAGGAAGTGATAGGAAAGATGAATTTGCCATATTTAAGCACAAGTTATTTGCAATCACTCAAATAAAAAGGATATGGAAAGATTAAACACGTCTCAATACTGTCAACTTGGAAAGGTTCTTGATGAAATTTGCTCCCAAATCATACATTTGAAGGTTGATGAAATGTTCCTCAGTATTGAAAAGTTGGTTATTAACAGTATGTTATGCACATAAAAAATGCGAGAGGTAGAAAATATGTGTCTAACCTTTTGAGAGACATGCTATTAGCAAATCACTGTTGTAGATCAAAAGGTTGGTGGGCTTGCAGTAGAAAGAGTTACAGGCTCCTGGTGTCTGCCCCTTTTGTTCTTAACCACTGTGGGCATATGGCGTAGTGGTTAAGCGCACGGGCTACTAACTCCAAGATTCTGAGTTCGATTCCAGGCAGTGACCTGAATAATGATGATGATAATGATAATAATAATAATAATAATAATAATAATATCATCATCATCGTCATCGAAAAATACCTTAGGAATGAGAATCCAGGTTCAAAATTTCCCCAAGACACCTGATGAAGGCTGGAGGGTATATCAGCCAAGCAAGGTGAGGACAAATATCCATCAAATGTAAATAATGTACATTTCCCATCTCTCAAATATAGAACCAATAGATATATCTTATATTATAGTAATACCTGACTGAAAACATGAAAATCTCAAATCACCACCCTATTGTGCCACCCAATATAGACATATCTACATCATATCCTTAAATGCTAGAAATAGCAGTCTAATTTCCATCAAACTACACTCTAATCTTTTGTATATTTAAGGTGCATGTATCATTTTACTTTGATACAATCCCTGAGCATTGCCAGGTACCTTTGGTAGTTCCTTAATAAATTGTTCATTATTCTTTTTGCTGTAGCATACTGCAATGAAATATTTCTAGAACCTAATGCATGTGAGCATTGGTTGTGGGAACTTCTGAAATTTCTTCCAAGTTCCATTTTTTCCCTTCTGATTCAGCATCTACATGAAGAGTAGCTTGACATATTTTCTATCATTGTAGCTTCCTCTTCAACTTTGTCATCAAATTTTCAAATTCTTCATTTCGTATATAATTTTTGACTTTGAAAAATTTTATTTGTAACTAATTCTTTGTGAGTTTTATTGTTTGCTTTAGAAATTACATATTTTTAAAATCTATTTTGAATAGTCTTCTGCGATTTGATTCCATGACATTGCTAAAATATATGTAACATAACAAGAAGGAAAATCAGTTTTGTAAGTGTATTTGCATCAAATTGATTTTGGAGCTCATTAACATTGGCTAAAACTCATGAAATTTCTCTACAATAAGAAACATTTAGAGCTTATATAATACCTTGGTCACATGGTTATATTAACAGTATAATGTTTGAAGGCAAGAAAATTACTTTGATGTTTTTTACTAACAATTGTCAACTAACAGCAATTTTTGCTTTGATTCCAAATACCACTTATGTAACCAGTTGTTAAAATTACTTGTGGTCTTGCTGCCATTTGCATTAAAACAGTAATGAACAGATAAAATTTTGATATCCTTAGGATTATGACTTTTTCTAATCACTCAGCATTCTCATTTTTCTAACCCTTCATATCAGTTCAACAAAGAACTGTCAAGTACTCTTTTGAAGCTTTGAATTCTTTGGCAGTTTTATTTTTGAACATATAGCTGATAAGTTTGGACATTGCATAAAAATATAACCCTGTTTTTTCTGTTATGATATTCTCAGGAGAATATTTAGCAGTAATTTTTGGTCATTTTGTCTCATCTACTGCTTAGCAGATAAAAAAATATAAAAATTGAAAAAAATTCCTTACTATGCATTTGCACATGATATTCTTTCACCTTCTCACCCATTAAATCATCAGTCAGTTGGTATGGAACATTTTTCACCTTTTTCTCTTTTAAATGCTTTGGCTTTTTGATATATCAGTGATTCATTATTTGAAACACCATTTTTTTTTTGACATTTCCAAGCCAAGCCAAATTTTCATTGCTGACTAAATTTGCTTATCCTAACTAGGTAATCCCCTCTTATAATTTACATTCTCATTAGTATGAGCTGATTTTTCAAAGTTAAGTCTGCTTTTTAAAATATTATGCCAAAGTGGTTGTGAAATTTTTATTATAACAACTTTTGAGCATTCCAATATTTTAGTTTTTCATGTAGAGACAAATTTTATTTTTCTTATTTACCTTCATTATCATGATGAATAATATTTTAATAATTGTCTACAAGTACATATATTCAAATGAAAACTGTAAATATTTTGGAGGTTAAAATTTTATTGCGTTGGCATTCTCATTGATTCCATGAGAAAAGTATCTATGACTGATGTTGTTCTGTGAGCACATTTTTGACTTTAAATATAGTTAGTGAAGAGGAATAATACGGTTTTATAAAAGGAGTGATAATAAATGTGGTTTACTCAAAATTTTTAATAACAATATCTGTAGTTTTGATTCAGCTACTGTCATAGGAATATTTGGATTCAGCACAGCAAGCTAATGAAACACTCATTAATTTTAAAGTGCTGTACTATTTGTAGTGGTGACATATCACCCTTGTACCTTGTTATAACAAGGTTTTTCTTGGTGTACAAGTTGTAATTTACCATTAACTGTTAAATATCCTGTTCATGAACACATTGCAGTGCTGTTGATAAGCACTTTTTACATGCCCTTTTAGCAGGTAGCCTGGCATTTTACTGACTGAGCTAACTATGACTTTACAAATAACTATTTTTTATTCAATAAAAAAAAGAAAAAATCATATCCATTTATGATTTCTACATGTCATACTAGTGCATTTGAAAAAGCAAGAGTCTTCAGTCAGAATGAATTTTTAACCCTGAATTATAAACTTTCTATTTAATACAGCTCTGACAATATTCAATATATGAGGTTTTGAACAGGGATCATTGTTAAACTAACATTGGTCTTTATTTTATTTGTATAGGCTGAAGGACTGTGGTGGGAAAATTTCACAAGATTATCAAAATAGAAGTTGCTTTATTTCTTTTGTCAATTTTCTATTCTGTAACAGCAATATTTTAATATGTAAAATCTATTAAAATGGAGCTTGCATTTCTTTCATTTGGTGAGCATTTTTTCTTATTTCATTTCGGTTATATTTTTATAATCTACAATGTTCAATCAATAATACTTATATCTAAATGTATTTTAGCATAAAATGGATCGAAAAAGATTAGTTTTAATACCAAAGGAAAATATTTGGAAACTATCATAATGAAAGTAACATCTTATTCCTAAATCTATTTTTGTAGTGCTGGTCCATTAGCTATTTATTTAATATCCAAACAATACAGACAATTTTCTTTAGTGAATGAATAGTTGTGATTTTCAAATATGTTACCATAGATCTCATCAATAAAATTAATATTTACTACCAAATGTTCCAAAAGTAAATTGTTTAGATATATTTTACTTTATGAGTTTTTAAATTTTATTTTGAAGCTAAGGTTTTAAGGATTATATAATTTTATATAAGAATGTCTGTGTGTGCATGCATTTGTGTGTGTGTGTGGTTTGTTGCTAGTAAGCTTCTGAGAATCACTGAATCCAGATAAGTGTCATACTGTTTTTGTTCCCTTGATAACATATGACTTCTAAAACCAAATTGTCCAACATATTTTCTTTTTCTTTCTATAACAACATTGTAGGGCAACGCCATGCATTCTGCAGATATATCTATTAATACTGATTTTAAATTTTGGCACAAGGTCTGTAATTTCGGAGTAGAGGTAAGTTGATTATGACAATCCAAGAGTTCAACTGGTACTTATTTTGTTGACTCTGAAAGGATGAAAGGCAAAGTTGATCTCAGCAGAATTTGAACTCAGAACATATATACTAGCTCTGATCAAAAAGTATCAGGACTGGTACTATTAGAAGAAAACTACAACACATATCAATTTGGCATTTAATCTCCTTCAAAGTAGTTCCCTTTTGAAGCCACGGACTTTGTCCAGCATTGTTTCCTTTGATGGAAGCATTCCTGGAACTCCTATTTTGGGATAGCAACCAGCTGTCTTGTCATATTCTCTTGGATTTCCTCAACATCTTGAAATCTTGTTTCTTTCAAGTGAGATTTGACTTTTGCCTTGGTTTTGGGCTCATAGCCTTAGATCCATGATTTGTCATCTATTATGTCTGTTTTCAGAAAGTTTTCTTCTTCCTCAACACAATGAAGGAGATCCTGAGCAGTTTCAACCCAATTTTCCTTTTGGGATGACCACACTCTACACATTTTACTTCCAAGGACATATGTGAGTGAGAACTTAGTGTACATGCATGACTGAGTTCAAGGTGAATCTGCGCCAAGCAGCTTCATTCTGTGTACTTTAGCTCCATTTCCATAGCAACACCCCCGATACATTTTGATCAAACCCTGTATCTATTAATATTAACAGTATTAATAATAATTACAAAATATCTGCTATCAGTATTAAATATTGTGTGATATATATTAGACTGGACCTAATTCATATATAATTACTTAGTAATAAAAATAATGATGATGATAATAAATTATTGTTGAATATTAAATAAATTCCATTTATCTCTTGTAGAGAAAAACACATTTGGGCCAGTAACTCTCTTAACCGTTTCTCACCAGCATTTTTATTATGACACACATAATTCACCACCCACTGCTTCACTGATTACCACACCCTTTTCCTTCAGATATAAATATGGTATATGGGACTATTCCCTCCTACTACCTCATACTTTTATGCATGCATGTGTAATTAAGATTCAGTTGAATTAGTACATTGTTTACATTATTTACAAACCACACACACACACAAATGCATGCACACACAGACAACTTATATAAAATTATATAATCTTGTTTGTTGTCAACATGTTTCAGCTGATTTACCCTCAAACGTTCATCAGGCATGTCTAAGGTATTTTTTGATGTTGTTGTTATTATTATTATTATTCAAGTCACTGCCTGGAATTGAACTTGGAATCAGTAGCCCATGCCCTTAACCACTACACCATATGCCCATAGGCCATTATGGAGTGAATTTTTAGGGCTTATAAATCTAATATTTTCCTATCCTTCCTTAATACCGGTTCCCATATGCTATTCATATCTGCACTCGGTATGCTTAGGAGGTTGTTGTGTCCTAGCAGACCGAGTACAGATATGAATAGCATATGGGAACCGGTATTAAAGAAGTATAGGAAAATATTAGATTCATAAGCCTTAAAAATTCACTTCATAATTACCTATGGGCATATGGTGTGGTTAAGTGCATGGGCTACTAACTCCAAGATTCTGAGTTCAATTCCAGGCAGTGACCTGAATAATAATAATAATAATAATAATAATAATAATGATAATAATAATAACATCGGAAAATACCTTAGACACCTGATGAAGGTTGGAGGGTATATCAGCCAAAATGTTTTGTTAACAACAAACAAGATGAGGACAAATATCCATCAAATGTAAATAATGTACATAATCCCTCATCTCTTAAATATAGAACAGTTGAATTAGATACTTAAACTGAGGCACCAAGCCAGTTCAGTATAGTCCACACAGCTTGAAGTTAGGTGACCAAAATGTAAATAAGTAACAAGGATGTCCAGGTAATAGGTAGCAATGCATTACAGCCATTTCAAGTGGCTCCATTTAATCAATCAATGAAAACATTACATCTTTTTGAAAGAAACCACTCTCCTCAGAAGCAGATGACCATATAGATTTCCAACATAAAGGATAAACCATTTTAAGCATTTATTGCAAATTTATATCAGTACTAGAAACCAAAATAATTACATTGTTTCCTTATATTATATTTGTGGCAGAATGAATTCAGAGAATAATGCATATCTATTCAATCCTACTATAGAGAGTTGCAGAGGAAAACAGTGGGGCCAAGATATAGGAGTGGTGTGACAGTTATTTATTTATAAGATTTTATGCTGTAAATAGTTTAAGACCATTTAGAATTAAATCCATTGGGTGTTGTCAGCTATGTTCTAGTTGATGGTGATAAATTAATTAATTAGACAACCTCTCAGACCTTTATTTTACTGGGACCATATATCAATCTTTATCTACATAAAAGGATATGTCTCAGAGCTGCTAGTGAGAGAATGACTGATGGGGAAGAGGTGATAACCAGAAGAAGGAAGAACTATGGGTGGGTAGTCCTCATTTAGATTATAGTGAAAAACAAAAGAGGTAAAAATAAGCTCTGAGGGTGAGAATTAGAAATGAGAGATACGGGATGTAGTAATTCATAATTTAGCAAATTTATTATATTAAATTTAGAAAAGAATTATAGAACAATATATAGGAAAAGGATAGAAATTAAACTTAAAACCAAGTAATAGGGTACTTTAATATATAAGAGAAAGTTCTTAAGGCCTTTCCTAAACATATTGTTAAGGTGGTTGGAATAAAACCATTCCACAATGAATTTATAAATGAATTAAATTATCATCTAAGTAGGAGTACATAATATATATTAAATCAAAACAAGGATTATTATCTTCATTACAAGTGGATAAGTATAAAATATTGAAAATATGGAAGCGAATGTAATGGGTAATTGAATTAAAGGTATACAAAATGTATAATAGACTACATGCAGAAGTAATAGCTAAACCAATATGAGCATATAACTATTTATTGAATATTATACGATTTCCCATATTAGGTAAACTTTTATAAAAGATCTTGTAAAAAAAATTATTTGTAAATTACAAGCACTATGAAAAGATTATGAAAGGATGTAAGAAAGTATAAAAATATCACGTATTTATATTAAAAAATTATAAAATTTATGGAACATAAAGTGTAATTAAAAATATGAATATAATATTGTATTATATTATACAGTGAGTTCTAAAAGAAATTATAAACCCCTCTACAATCTGTAGAAGCCACACAAGTATAAAGGAGGGTACATAGATATATAAAAATTTAATAAGATAAAAAACATGAAAATGATATGAAAAAAATTAAAAGATAAAATATTTTTATATAAAGATTTTTTTATACAGAATTTATAAAATGAAATATTTCATTACGGTTGATATAAAAGGTATAACAGATAAAAAAAGAGATAATGAGTAAGGATAAGTCAAGGTACGTATAACGAATGTTAATTAAAGAATAAATAAAGATAAAGATACCTTTGGAAGTAGGTTTATAAAATATTTGTTAACTATATCAGAGACATTGATTTATGTAGAATAATAACAGTTCCTTGGGAGTATGCCTTATACTTAGGCGAGGCACAAGATTTTGTAATCTGTTACAAATTTATATATTACAAGAAAAACAACACCTCCGTGAGCCAGTAGCCGTTATGTTAATAGTTAGGGTAAAATCGCTTACAAAACGTTAGCTAAGGGAATTAATTCAACTGGTCTTGTGGCATAAGTTTAGATAATTCAGGTAGGGAATGAAAAAAAAAATGTGTTCAGAAAATCTTGGTGATTTGAAATTTGCCTTTTAGTGGAGAAGGATAGGACAAACTTTGCTGTTAATTGTTAGCAACACATAAAGGGAAGAGCAAATAATTTCAAGAAATATTTATTAATAAACAGCTGCGCCGTCTTGGGTCTAGGAATCCTGCTAGGCATGTCAGTTCTACAATACACCTCAGTCATACTTGAACATTAATGTGACTCAGTAACTTATTAAAGATGAAGTATATTCTAACCTTGAAAGGGAATCTTAATGTTTGGGATCCAGATTATGGCAGTGTTGCTATGGCAGTGAACAGATTGAGTCGTTAACGCACTAGACAAAATGCTTAGCAGCATTTCTTGCAGTTCTTTAGGCTCTGAGTTCAAATGCCGCCGAGGTCGACTTTGCCTTTTGTCTTTTGGGAGTCAATAAAATAAAAACCAGATGAGCACTGTAGTCAATGTAATCGATTTCCTCCTCCACTCAAAATTGCTAGCATTGTGCCTATTTTGGAAAAAAATTGAGGTGTCGAGCTGGCAGAATTGAAACGCAGCGGACAAAATGAATAGCGGCATTTCTTCCAGTTCTTTATGTTCTGAGCTGAAATTCCGTAGAAGTTGGCTTTGCCTTTCATCTTTTCAGGGTCGATGAAATAAGTATCAGTTAAGCCTTAATGTCGATGTAATCACCTTCCCTCTCCCCATAAAAACTGCTAGATTTGTGCCAAAAATTAGAAAGCGTTATTAGAGCCTTTGAGCTGGCAGAATTGCATGCGTGTCGAACAAAATGCTTAGCGACATTTCTTCCGGCTTTATACGTTTTGAGTTCAAATTCTACCAAGATCGACTTTGCCTTTCATCGTTTTGGTATCGATGAAATAATTATCAGCCAAGGACTGGGGTCAATATTATCGACTTGCCCCACTCTCCTCAAAATAGTTGGCCTTGGGCCAAAATTAGAAAGAATTATTATTGTTGATGATGATATTGTCTAGTCCTAGCTTAGCAGTGACTGAGCAGATATGTGATGAAAGATGCTTCGGCTGTGACTTACAATGAATGAGGATGTTGAAAGGAGTTACCTTTGGATATGTTAGTTATTAGACCTGTATAGTTCTTTTCGGTGTGAGCCATAAGTGCTATGGTTGTTCAGTGTTTGAGACAAGGTTCTGAATGGACACGTAGACAGAGTTAAACAGTTACGGTTACTTGACAGGGTAGAGGCTGTATAGTGTATGTTTGCGGTAGTAGTATTTGAGCTGGGGAAACTAATATTTTGTCCAGATCTCAGACACATAAATATCATAAGCCTTTTCAAGGCTTATGATATTTATGTGTCAATGGGAAATTATTAATTACTAGTGGGACCCGTTAATATTCCATGGAATTAATGGTAAACTTATTGGGCTATTTCTGAAAACTTTATCCGAAAAAACCTGAAAGGGTAGCCTGTATCATGTCTGTATCAAAAGATAATTGTTCATCTGCTTATCATTAAAAAGTGAAGGAAACTGGAATACGATAATTAATTAATACACTTTATATACTTTACTAGCACTATGACCCGGCGCACATACACGTGAGTACTGTCCAAATCTCCGACCAATCACATACAGCTAGCTGGCATTCAATTGGCGTATCAAGTTTTGGGCATTTTGATTGGGTTTTGGATAGAAAATTCACAAAAAAGTCACTGTTATTGAATTTTTAATGGCTTAATGGGGTGACTGGGGAAATGTAAAGATGTGCACAACCACCCTTGCATGGTTTTGAATGACCATATAAAGTGCGATCCCTCTAACTGAAAAATTGTGGATTTGTATAAAGGACACACACACAGACATTTTGCTATTTATATATAGAGAGATAACTAAAAGGGAAGAAAATCCTAATACTGAAGGGTACATATGCAAAATAAGTATTGAAGGAATGCAGCTTAAAATGGTTAGGGGTTCTTAGAGAGCAATACTACATATATTTCTAGATAATAGAGGGTATGTCATAAATAATATGACACTCCAGATAACTTATGCTACCAAATTATAGTATGATATGCTTATTATTATCTGCTTCTAAAGTATTTGAAGGTACAGATAATCTTATGTACAATAGATACTTTAGGGTATAATTTATTATTAATTAGGTTTTGCTTTTCTCTATATTTAAAAATTTCATGAATTTCTATACAACATAGTTCACATCTATATCAGCTATTTTTGTGTGGCTGAATCCTGCAGACTATATCTCATTTTAGGTGAAATTTACTATTATTTTCCTTGAGTTACCAGTTTTTCATAGCTTATGAGGTGCTGTTGGCTTTATGTCTATTTTATATCTTTAAGACAAAAAATGGTTATTCAGGCATTTTTTTCATATTTACAGAGCACCCAATGTAAATGAAGTTATTAGTTTCCATCATTATTGTACATTTGCATATAGCATTTTCAGCTAAACACCGACTCTGGGACATATCCTTTTATGTAGATAAAGCTTGATATATGGTCCGTGTAAAATAAGCGTCTGGAAGGTTGTCTGGTATTAATTAAATTTATCACCATCAACTGGAACATAACTGACCACTCCCAGTGGATTTAATACTAAATGGTCTTAGACTATATGCTGTATAAAATCTTATAAATATAAATAAATAACTGTCTCACTACTCCTATATCTTGATCCCCACCATTTTCCTCTGCTACTCTCTAAATTACAGAAGGCTTAAACAGATATGCATTATTCTCTGAATTCATTCTGCCACAAATATAACATAAGGAAACTGTAATTATTTTGGTTTCTAGTACTGATACAAATTTGCTGTAAATGCTTAAAATGGTTTCTCCTTTATGTTGGAAATCTATATGGTCATCTGCTTCTGAGGAGAGCAGTCTCTTTCAAATTGATGTAATGTTTTCATTGATCAATTAAATGGAGCCACTTGAAACAGCCATAATGCATTGAAACCTAAACATCCTTGTTACTTATATATATATAAGAAGTGTCAGTTGTGGTGTGCAAGAGAGACGGCTGCGCTGGTATGGTCATGTGACGAGAATGGCTGAAGATAGTTGTGTGCAAAAGTGCTACACCCTAGCAGTTGAGGGAACCTGTGGAAGAGGTAGACCCAGGAAAACCTGGGACGAGGTGGTGAAGCACGACCTTCGAACTTTAGGTCTCACCAAGGAAATGACTGAAGACCGAGTCCTATGGAAGTGTGCTGTGCATGAGAGGACCCGGCAGGACTAGTCAGGCCATATCCCGTGGCCCCTACCTGGGACGTAGTCGATCCACCTGTGCATACCTTCCTTCTTGTGACACTTGTGAAGACCTGCTGAGGCAAGTAAAAATCAATCAAAATAGATGAACATCAATGGAATTTGTATCTTTGTGGTACCAGTGCCTGTGGCACACAAGAAAACCATCCGAACGTGGCCGTAGCCAGTACCGCATCGACTCGCCTCCGTGCTGTGGGAACATGGTGGCACATAAAAACACCATCCGAAGACCCGGCAAGACTAGTCAGGTCATAACCCGTGGGCCCTACCTGGGACGTAGTCAGTCCACCTGTACATACCTTCCTTCTTGTGACACTTGTGAAGACCTGTTGAGGCAAGTGAAAATCAAAACAAATCAAAATAGATGAACATCAATGGAATTTGTATCTTTGTGGTACCAGTGCCGGTGGCACACAAGAATCCATCCGAACGTGGCCGTAGTCAGTACCGCTTGTGGTACCAGTGCCGGTGGCACACAAGAATCCATCCGAACGTCGCCGTAGTCAGTACCGCATCACTGGCCATCGTGCTGTGGGCACATAACAAACACCATCCGGTCGTGGCCGTTCGCCAGCCTCATCTAGCACCTGTGTCGGTGGCACATAAAAAGTAGTCAGTACTGCTTGTGGTACCAGTGCCGGTGGCACACAAGAATCCATCCGAACATGGCCATAGTCAGTACCGCATCACTGGCCATCGTGCTGTGGGCACATAACAAACACCATCCGGTCGTGGCCGTTTGCCAGCCTCATCTAGCACCTGTGTCGGTGGCACATAAAAACACCATCCGAAGACCCGGCAAGACTAGTCAGGCCATAAACCATGGCCCCTACCTGGGACGTAGTCAGTCCACCTGTCCACCTGTGCATACCTTCCTCCTTGTGATACTTGTGAAGGCCTGTTGAGGCAAGTGAAAATCAAAATCAAAATCAAATCAAAACAAATCAAAATAGATGAACATCAATGGAATTTGTATCTTTGTGGTACCAGTGCCGGTGGCACACAAGAGAAAACCATCCGAAAGTGGCCGTAGCCAGTACCGCATCGACTGGCCTCCGTGCTGTGGGCACATGACAAACACCATCAGATCGTGGCCGTTCGCCAGCCTCATCTAGCACCTGTGTCGGTGGCACAAAAACATCATCCGAAGACCCGGCAAGACTAGTCAGGCCATAAACCATGGCCCCTACCTGGGACGTAGTCAGTCCACCTGTGCATACCTTCCTCCTTGTGATACTTGTGAAGGCCTGTTGAGGCAAGTGAAAATCAAAATCAAAATCAAAATCAAAACAAATCAAAATAGATGAACATCAATGGAATTTGTATCTTTGTGGTACCAGTGCCGGTGGCACACAAGAGAAAACCATCCGAAAGTGGCCGTAGCCAGTACCGCATCGACTGGCCTCCGTGCTGTGGGCACATGACAAACACCATCAGATCGTGGCCGTTCGCCAGCCTCATCTAGCACCTGTGTCGGTGGCACAAAAACACCATCCGAAGACCCGGCAAGACTAGTCAGGCCATAACCCATGGCCCCTACCTGGGACGTAGTCAGTCCACCTGTGCATTCCTTCCTTCTTGTGACACTTGTGAAGACCTGTTGAGGCAAGTGAAAATCAAAATCAAAATCAAAACAAATCAAAATAGATGAACATCAATGGAATCTGTATCTTTATGGTACCAGTGCCGGTGGCACACAAGAGAACCATCCGAACGTGGCCGTAGCCAGTTCCGCATCGACCGGCCTCCGTGCTGTGGGCACGTAACAAACACCATCCGATCATGGCCGTTCGCCAGCCTCATCTGGCACCTGTGTCGGTGGCACATAAAAACACCTTCCGAAGACCCGGCAGGACTAGTCAGTCCACCTGTGCATACCTTCCTTCTTGTGACACTTGTGAAGACCGGTTGAGGCAAGTGAAAATCAAAATCAAAATCAAAATCAAAATAGACAAAATAGATGAACATCAATGGAATTTGTATCTTGTGGTACCAGTGCCTGTGGTACCAGTGCCTGTGGCACACAAGAATCCATCAGTGCTGTAGTCAGTGCGGTGGGCACATGACAAACACCATCCGATCGTGGCCGTTCGCCAGCCTCATCTAGCACCTGTGTCGGTGGCACATAAAAACACCATCCGAAGACCCGGCAAGACTAGTCAGGCCATAACCCATGGCCCCTACCTGGGACGTAGTCAGTCCACCTGTGCATACCTTCCTTCTTGTGACACTTGTGAAGACCTGTTGAGGCAAGTGAAAATCAAAACAAATCAAAATAGATGAACATCAATGGAATATGTATCTTTGTGGTAACACAAGAAAACCATCCGAACGTGGCCGTAGCCAGTACCGCATCGACTGGCCTCCGTGCTGTGGGCACGTAACAAGCACCATCCGATCGTGGCCTTTTGCCAGCCTCATCTGGCACCTGTGTCGGTGGCACATAAAAACACCATCCGAGCGTGGCCGTCTGCCAGCCTCGTCTGGCACCTGTGTCGGTGGCACATAAAAAACACCATCCGAGCGTGGCCGTTTGCCAGCCTCGTCTGGCACCTGTGTCAGTGGCACATAAAATCACCCACTACACTCTCGGAGTGGTTGGCGTTAGGAAGGGCATCCAGCTGTAGAAACACTGCCAGATCTGACTGGACTGGTGCAGCTTTCGGGCTCCCCAGACCCCAGTTGAACCGTCCAACCCATGCTAGCATGGAAAGCGGACGTTAAATGATGATGATGATGATGATGATATATATATATATATGCCCTGACACATCTTCAACATTGTATCTCCCTCCTCTTTCTCTCTCTCCGCTATCTCTCCTCTCCCTCTGCCACTAAGGTAACCAGGCACCCTGTCCAAACCAAGACACCTATTTCTGTTCCTCTTTTCATACTCTAACTTGTCATCACCTGGCACAAAGTCACCTCCCATAATAATACTCCTTGCTCGTTTGAGAGGTCTCGTCTTGCAAGTTACTTGGTGTCCTCACTGCTCCTGTTACCATGTTAAAATCACCCAGCATGGTCTGTAAAGTGTTTGGCATTTAAAAGGGCATCCAGTTGTAGAGACCATACCAAAACAGATTATACAGCTTGGCGCAGTTATTTTACTTGCCAGCTCCTGTCAAATAATACAACCCATGCCAGCATGGGTGGAGGGTGATAAGTGAGGTTGATATAAATGTATATGTATGTATACATATATACATACATATGCGTGTGTGGGGTATGTGTGTGCATATATATATATATATAACCCATGCCATCATGGAAATCAGATGCTAAATGATGATAATGTATGCTCACACATATGTAATGCATAGGTACATATATAATGCTTACATTTATAGCTATTGAATTCTTCTCACTTCCAGCCAGAACCCCATCCACTTCCCTTCCCACTTTATTTCCCCCTTCTGTTGTTGATTATTTAATGCTCTTGGAAATGAGGACAATATCATCAATGAATTTGAGATGATTTAGTATGCATCAATTTGTATTTATTCCTCTATCTGACCAATATGCATTTTTAAAAACCTTTTCTATTACAGATGTGAATAATTTGGTGTCTCCTTGTCTGACTCCTTTACCAATTTTGACATCAAATGCATTGTTGTTTATAGTTGTGGTAATGCTACAGTTGGTGTAAATATTCTTATATATTCGTATGTATATACATATGTATATATGTGTGTGTGTGTGTGTGTGTGTCTGTGTATAGTTGATATTACATGTGTACATTTTGGCAACAGATAATAAAATCTTGCTTGAAGTACAAGTTCTATTATACAGAATATTTTCAATGGTGGAAATGGAATCAGTACCAGTTCATCTATCATGATGAGGAAATTCATCCATTCATTCACTCTGTATACAAAGCAAAGACTGTTTGAGCTATGTATCTTAAGTGTGATATATATTAATTGTAAATGAGTGACAAAAGTAGTAGTTCACTAGTCGCTTATAAAGAATGAATTAAGCATGGTCTATTTACAAGAAGAGACATGTGAATACAAAGGACAGCTGACATGCCAAGGGACCAACGTTAATATCAAATGTATCGTGCATAGAGGTAGGGGAGAGATAAAGTAGAAGTAAAATAAAGAAAATATTGAGTTGATACATTTTGATGTAATCTGAAAGAGCATGAGCTCAAAGAAGAATTAATGAACAGATTATCTGAACTTGGAGGATTAATTCTTCTTTATCTTTTGAGTATTGTATTGTAGATTTTTAGCACCAACAAATGTAAATTCACCCATAATACGGGACAGCCTATCTTTTATTTACTTCTGTATATCATGTCTCAAAAGAAAGTTCACAATGAGTTTCAGTATTTATTTTGATGAGAACAGAGCAGAACACAAATTTTTTCATGGCTGCATAAAACAATGAATAATCGTTTTGATTTGACATAGGCCAGATTTTGTATAGATTTGGATACAGTCAATTGAATTGCTTCAAGAATATTACTGGACTTTATTGATCATGATGAAAGAAAAGCATAAGTCAACTTCAGCAAGATTTAACTCTGAATATAGAATTTTCTCAGACTTTTAAAAAAAGATTTTGTAATTTGATGATAAGTTCAGTTGCTGCGAGGAGTGAAAAGTCTAACTTTTGGACTGATATACTTTAGAGTGAAGAGAGAAAATATAAATGCTTGACCTTTCTATTCCTCGCAGCAGTTGAACTTACTGATACTCTACAAATTCTCCTTTGAATTAATTATTGTTGATGCTGATTTTCACAAATTGTTTTTTGATTTTGGCCTTTATCTTGTTTGGCTTTAGTTTGCCATTATAATCTTTTAATTCATCACCCTTTTCATAATAACATAATAAAGTGAAATCTGCTAGTTTCTGCTTTCATGATAATTGATGGCATTGAATTATCACTTTTATTTTGTTATATAGATAATTAAATGTAAGCATATCAAGACAATGACCATTGTATAAACATTGGTACTCACATATATATACACAGCTATGTATGCACACACATAACCAACTGAACAGATTGTGAAAAAGTACTTGAGGCTATGGAAAAGCTTGTGAATAGACATAAATAAAAACAAGAAGGAAGAAACTGAGAATGTCCTTATCACATCTACTTGGCCCTTACCCCATTCTACACAAAATTTTTGTTGAGAGCTGTGTTCACAATGCCTTCATATTTCTCTATTCTTTGTTGAAGTGCAAGAGCTTGAAATGTTTAGACTTCCCACTTTTTACAATAGTAAAACTTATTAACATTCTATGAACTTTCCTTTGGATCAATTATTGCTTATGCAGACCATTATATCCTGGATTTTATCCACTTTCTAAAAGGTTTGATTTTATTTTGCTCACATTCTGAAATGTTTGTGTCCCATTTGATTTCTATGCAATTTAAGTAAGATGAAATAGTAGCCTTTTTAATATAATCTTCAATAGAAAAATTAAAACCAGGGATGCCATTTATTTTACATTTTAGTGAGCGAAAATGTACGAAAAGCACATATCTCCAGCCTAAAATCTAGAAGATCTCATAGAAGTGATCTCGTCTATCTATTGCAAAATATATTGAATAGACAGCTCCCTAGTTGATAAAGCAATTAAGGGTATGAAGCCAGGAAAAGCCTCAGGCCCATCAGGAATCACTGCTGAGATGCTTAAAACATCTGGTGGTGTGGGCTATGGCCTAGTCACCCGCATCGTAAACCAGGTAGTTTATCATGGAGTCTGCAAGTGTAAAGGTGATGCTCTAGATAGAAATAACTACAGGGGTATCAAACTGCTGGATCAGGTGATGAAGGTCACAGAGAGGGTCATAGCCCATCTCATGAGGGAAATAGTCTGCTTAGATGAGATGCAGTTCGGTTTTGTGCTAGGTAGAAGCACCACTGATACCATTTTCCTGGTTCAAAAACTGCAGGAGAAATACCTAGCTAAAGAAATACCTATACTTAGCTTTTGTGGACTTGGAAATACCTATACTTAGCTTTTGTGGACTTGGAGAAAGCCTTTGACAGGGTCCCCTGATCCCTTATCTGGTGGGCAATGCGGAAACTGGAGATTGACGAATGGTTAATAAGGGCTGTACAGGCCCTTTACAGAGGCCGTTAGTAAGGTTAGGATTGGCAGCGAGTATAGTGAAGAATTCCGGGTAGGAGTAGGGGTCCACCTAGCTTCAGCCCTCAGTCCCCTTTTATTCATCATAATCCTCCAGACAATAACAGAGGAATTCAAGACGGGTTGCCTCTGGGAGCTCCTCTATGCTGATGATCTGGCCCTCATAGTAGAATCACTACCAGAACTAGAAAAGAAATTTCGGGTGTGGAAGCTAGGTTTAGAATCTAAAGGCCTTAGAGTCAATGTAGCAAAGACCAAAGCTCTTGTAAGAAGGTGAACTCCTCACACACACCCTCAGGTAGGTGGCCCTGCTCGATCTGTAGAAAAGGTGGAGGTAGAAACTCCATAAGATGTACCCAGTGTAAGCTATGGACACATAAGAGGTGCAGCAACAGCAAAGGAAAATTAACCGAGAAGATATCTTTCATGTGCGGCAGATGCACAGGGGCAATAGACACTACAGATACTCAGAAAACAGATTCCATCACACTAGAAGTAGTTGATAGCTTCCACTACCTAGGTGACCAAGTTAGTAGTGGGGGTGGATGCTCAGAAAGTGTTACCACTAGAATAAGAATAGCCTGGGCAAAGTTTAGAAAGCTTCTTCCTCTGCTGGCGATAAAGGGTCTCTCGCTCAGAGTGAAAGGTAGATTGTACGACGCATGTGTGCAAACTGCCATGCTTCACAGCAGTGAAATATCGGCCGTGACTGTGGAGGACATGCGTAGGTTCGAAAGAAATGAAGCTAGTATGATCCACTGGATGTGTCATGTCAGTGTGCATGCACGACAGAGTGTAAGCACCCTGAGAGAAATGTTGGACATAAGAAGCATCAGATGTGGCGTGAAGGAGTGACATTTGCATTGGTATGGTCATGTACTATGGATGGATGAGGAGAGAGATGTGTGAAGAAGTGCCACTCCCAAACAGTTGAAGGAATCCGGGGTAGAGGTAGACCCAGGAAGACATGGGATGAGGTGGTTAACCATGACCTTCGAACGTTGGGCCTCACAGAGGCAATGACAAAAGACCGAGACCTCTGGAAATATGCTGTGATTGCGAAGACCCGACAAATGAAGTGAGTTCATGGCTTGCAGGACAGTCTGCTGTGCTTACCTTGGATCGTAGGGTGACCTGCTGTGCTTGAGCAGATCTATTGAGTCAAGTACATTAACATCATGGTGCAGCCTCCTGGCTTCCCAGACCCCGGCCAAACCATCCAACCTATGCTAGCATGGAAAATGGACGTTAAATGATGATGATGATTCAAAATTTGATAGTTCAACACCTTGAATAATTAATTTATTGAAAATTTTCTAAATGTGATTTGGCAGTAGTTAAAACAATGAAATAGGGAAATGTTTTAGAACACAGTTAAACGTAAAAGTTAATTAGAAAATAAACAGAACATTTTCTCTAAACAAGAACATAGTTATATTTATGGGTGTATGTTATTTAGCAAAGTGATAGTTGGTTCTCACACTTCTTTTCACATAATTAGGAAGGATAAATCATGTCTTATGTAAGAAAATAGAAGTAGCATTTTTTTTTTGTAATAATAAACATTAAACCTATTTGAGAGTAAAAGTAAAATTTATTATTTAATTTTTAGAATAGTAAATACTAACAAAGCCTCTCTAAATATCCTTTCTTGTTTGTTTGTTTTTTACTATCTCATAAGATCCTTGAATGAAGAAGACAATCTATTAAACTAAAAATTAATTGTGCTTACATAATCAGTACAAATATTATTAAATTCGATACATAAGTTGAATATGAATGGGAAAGCTTAGGCATCCACACAGAACATGTTTTGAAATACAAATTTTTAAGGTTTCATTCATTAGAATTCAGTAATTAAGATTAGATTTAGTTATATGCTTAGTTTATCAAATTATAAATCTGAATGTTATATCTATAGTGTTAAATTAGATAAAAACTAGCAGCAATTTTACAAAAGTAATTTTCCTGAAAGTGAGCAGAGAACTACAAGAATTATAGATGAAATTAAGGTGACTGAGAAATTTATTTCTCAGTAATTGATATTAGTTGTGAACTAACATTTCAGATAGACTGATGGAGCACATAGTCTTTGGGGGCAGGGGATGCTGATGTATCTTGCTGTCATATATAAACATCAGTATTTAAATCAGTTATCTTAACCAAACTCTCTTTCATAAGGCATTTTCATAGTGACTGTGGAGGTTCTTTACTTGATAAGGTTATTGAAAGAAGTAGAATGTATATATTGCACAAAATTAGAAGGGTTTGTAATCAATATATTAAAATTAATGCATTACATTATTCATTTCACAATCACTATCCCACATCAACTAGACTATCAGATCCCAGGTTCGAAATTTTCCCCAAACACCTGATGAAGGCTGGAGGTTATATCAGCTGAAACTTTGTTAACAATGATCAAGATGAGGACAAATATTCGTCAAATGTAAATAATGTACATACTTCTTCATCTCTTAAATATAGAACTGTAGACTATCAGATGTCCTTATACATTACAGATTACAATGCACTTTCATTCTCTCCTTGCTTGTGCCCTTCCCTTCACTTCAATCCAAGTTCTTTTGCTACATCATCTTTCCATCATTTTGGAGGTCTTCTGCATGGTCTTATCTGATCACATTAATCAGCATCATTGTTGTTTAACATCCGCTTTCCATGCTGGCATGCGGTGGACGGTTTGACTATGAATTGATAAGTGATGTGAGTCCTCCTGTCTGCGAGTCATGCAACATATCTTGCTCAGCAGATCTTGTGCTTTCCGTATTCCACAATCACATCGTTCATTCTACTCCATTCTCAAATTATCTAATCATGGATACTCTCTCACAATATTTTAGGGTATGCTTCTTTTTCAACAGAATTTTACGGGGTAGGGATACATGCTCTCATTCGAAGGGGGGACATTGCTATTGAGAGAAATGGTGACTATGTTGAGAAGTAGGGATGTAATCCACAGAGGACCAGCTTCATTTTGACGTATGATATATGTTCCTGTGTTGGTAATTATACCTGTCCTAAACAAAATGGCATTACTTTTTGACTCACCCTCGTATATATAAGTATATCAAAACACACACAGTTTTACAAAAGTACATTTATAAACATGCATGATTTCCACTTGCACCAATGCAATTATCTTTTGTTGAATACTATTTTGAGGCTCTGTTCTTGAGATAGGTGCATGACATTGTTTTACTTATTATTTTCTGTATGCATTTATCTTAATGAAGATTTTCCTCAAAATGTTTTGTGTACAGATTAGCGTCATAATCAGTGCATAACTCTCGCAATGAACCTCTTTTAATAAATGATTAAGTGTATTAGAATGTATTAGAAATATAAAGTAATTGGAATTAGAAATATGCAACCAGAAGATATTTTAATTTTACTAAAGGTTATATTCTCAGTTTTATATGCATGCTAGACTACCCGTGACCCATTGGTTCGCTTACAGTTCAAGTTATAAAACATTGAAGCTGATTTCAACATTGCTTTGAAATGAAAGTTAATTTTATGATGATTCAGTTAAATATTTCTATTCATTTGTGTCATCATAGGTCTATTTTACAAGTTGATGTTTAAGGTTTTATTGATTATTTACAGCATCTAATAGAAATTGAACTTCCAGGATAAACTTGAACTCCAGTAACAGCATTTATTTATGACATATATGTGCACTTCTACAAAAATGCAAAAGGAATTATTATATAATGTAAACATTAAATTAATGAAAACAATTTTCACAGTATTATATATTCCCATTTCAGGGTGATGCTACTTTCAGTGTATTTTCCTATTATGCACTGTTTTGGCTATTTATGAAGGTTTTCCCCAAAAAACATGTATCTCTGGAATTTATGGTGCAGTTTACGTGAAACTTGTTTTATTCCATTTGTATTCACATTTCAGGGGTTCCTTACTTTTGGAGTATTTTCTCATTATGTGCTGGTTTGGCTGTATTAGATTACAAACAAGCAAGCACACAAGAAAGTAAGCAATCATAGAGTTTTATACCCATTCTCAGTTTTATATCCATAACCAACTGTTGGTACTTGTATTATGTGGTTGTAGAGTTTTCTTTATAACTTTTATATTGTCTAGTTGAAAAGCCGGTTAGTATTTTAGTGTAAACATAAAGAGACAATCATAAAGGCGGGTAAAAAATTTTAGCTACCATAATATTATAAAGTATGTAAATGTGATAGACACTTTATATGAGAACCGTACAATACTGCATAATTGCTATTAACACATTTTCTTATTAGAATGCAAAATCACAAACTTATAGACATTTAACATTGTTATGAAATATCATTTTCAGTTATCACAACACATCATGGCTCAACACAGTTTTACAAATCAAATACATTTTATTCTCTGAAATATTGATTTATGTATACCATTTTTACAAAGATTCCAGAAATCAAGTAAGGCAATTGTAGCTTACTAGAAACATAATTTATGTATGAAATAAACTACATAGAAACATCTGGTATGGATATTTTTTAATACAAAAAAGTATTTTAGAAGAGATGTCGTTAGCAATCAATATGCAATTTTAGTCTTTTATTTGTATCATTTTGTGTTTGATCTTGCTTCAGTTTAGTTTGGAAAATCAATGCAACAACAATTATAAATAACATAATGTTGACTGCTATACAGACACCACAATACGTGTCCTCTGAGGATTGCCTGTTTAGATTGTTTAATACACATTTAAATGAACACTATATTCTACAATGATTTCTATGTCATAAAGGATAAATACAGCATAACCTCATTTATTTACATAGACATATCTATTTTGCAAGTCTACAAAACTTGAGGAAGTGAGGTGTCTTTATACTAGGAAATGAGGGTTAAGTGGGTGGGACAGAGCAGGTTCTTGTTGAGAAGCTACACAGCTACTTACATTTCAGGGAAAGAGTGAGAATGAATCAGTAGTAACTGCAAAGACATAAATAGTGGTGATGAGATGTCCAGGTGGCACCTCAAGGTGCAAAGTGGGGTAGAAGTGAGTGAGCACAGAAGCTAGGAGTGTATGTGATTGGATGTTTGCAAGAGATAGAGCTAGCAAATGGGAGAGAGGATATTGGCAACATCTGCAAAAAATAGGTAAGGTTGAAAGGTGGATGCGAGAATGGTTGATACAAGGGTAGGAGATGGCCAGTGGTGCATGAGTTGGAGAAAGTTGAGGGATGCAACAAGTAAGCAGCAAGAGGATAGTATTAGTGATGCATTCAACAGTAGAAGAACAAGAGAGAGTTAACATATATTTGAGTAGGCTGCATGAGATGTGAAAAAGACAAACAGACATGCATAGTACATGAGAAGAAATAATTGGTGGCCCATTGAGGGTAGAGGAGGAGCAGTGACCAATGTAACATATGGGTAAAGAAAAAAGTATTAATGGATGAATAATGCCTAACAAGTGAAAAATGGTTGAGAAGGGAAAGTATTATTAGGAAACAGAAGGGAACTGCAGTGGGAAAATTGTGATGGTGGTGAGGTGTGAAGTGGAGATTGATTAGAGAAATACCCATTTGTTTTGCGTGCATGCACACACATAGACACATGTAAAATCAATAAAAAGAGTACAGTGAAATTGCTGTGAAGAGTGGAGAATCCAGTGCTCTTGTTCTGGGAAGATGTGAAAGATGAAAAATAAATTAATTATAGCAGAGTTTTACATTCTCTAAGATAAAAGAAAATCTGGTTGCTTTCTCTCATTTATTTCTCACCTTTCAAATTTTCCACGATGAAGGACACTGCCTGAAATGTCAGATTTTTCACTCCTCACAGCAAGTTCACTGTACTCTTTTATCAATTTCATTACTTTACATAATGCAGACCAAAACAAGCTTTTTTGTAGTCTGTTTAGTCATTTATGCATAGACACAGACTTTCAGAAGTCAGTTTCGTCATAATGATGGGTCTTTTCAAGAACCACATATCACCAGACTTCTCAGTCCTTTGCCATCTCTTCTGTGAAACTCAAGTTCCCAATGTCAGCCTTCACCACTTTGTCCTATGTTTTCTTAGGTCTCTGTCATCCACAAGCTCCAGCCATGTTTAGTGAATGGTATTTCTTTATACAGCTGTGCCCATCCATATGCATCACATGTGCAGTCTTCTTTCTTGCACACTACATTTGATCCCTCTTATGCCCAGTTTTTTACATTTCACATCTAGTGGAGCATGCTCACTTCATTTCTTGTCCTCACTGCTAGATATTATTGCAGATCCAACACAAGCATCATAAATCTGCCTTTCACTCCGTGGAAAAAGATCTTTGTTGCTAGCAGCAGTAGTAGTTCTCTGAAATTCTTCAACCTGTTCTTACTCTGGCTACTATACTTTTAGAGTGACCACTTCTTTACTGACAGCATGTCCTAGGTAGCAAATGCTGTCAACTACTTTTAGTGAGCCATTCAGGCATTCAAATAAGTATTTTTCTGGTATGTTCATACAATGTACTGCACAAGTGCATCTATCACATGAAATCTGAGTTCTCTGCTAGTCTTGCTGTGATTCCATTTCATCTCTTGTGTGTTCATAATATACACTGAATACAACATATCAAGTTTATACCTCCTGTTTTTCTGCATAGGCTATTTCCTTGAAGATATCAGAGTTCTGTCTCCTTTATTACTTACTAAGGCCTTTGTCTTGGCTAAATTTACCTTTAGACCTCTGGATTTTTGGTTTAGCTTCCATGTCTGGACTTTCCTCTATCATTCCCCCAATAGATTCAGTTACGAAGACTAGATCTTCAATATATTGGAGTTTTCATAGACAATCTTTAAATCCTTTGTGATGGCAAGTAGGACTATGATGAGTCTGAGGAGATTGAGAACTGAACCTTGAACCACATGCTTAATTCCCTAAAGTCACTGTTGACTCTCAATTTACTGCATCCTTGTACATGGCTTTCACAACTCTCACAAGCCATTTCCTTATTGGCCACCAGATTACTATATGTGGTACCATGTCAAAAGCATTCTTCAGGTCAATAATGGCCAAGAATAATGGTTTACACTTAGCCGAGAATTTCTTCTGCAGGTACTTCATTAGAAAGATTACATATGTGGTACCTCTCTCAGATACAGAACCAAACTGAATCTCATATTGGCCTATCCTGTCACAAATCAATTGTTATGACTCTCTTTCTTTGACTACATAACCTGTTCTAGTAATTTGATTCTCTATAATTGCTTCTCTCTCAGGTATTTCCTTTGTCTTTGTAGTGGTTTACAATGATACTGCTATGCCAGTCAGTGAGTGTAAGTCCTTGTATAAGTTGATTTACAGGTGGTTATGCTGTAGCCTACCTCACCAGATATTTTGAGCATCTCTGCAACTTTCCCTGATGGACCTGCAGCTTTCCTGCTCTTCATGTCTTTGGTGGCTTTATCTACCATACTGCTGTCAACTTGAATTGTTGTTCCCTCTGTAGGGTCAGAAAAGGTAGCTGCTCTTTATCCCATGCATACTCTGCATGCAACAGCCTCTCATAATAACACTTTCCATATCAATAGCTAGTATGATCTCAACATTCCAGATACATTTCTCACAAGGATATCTCACACATTTTCTTGTGATCCTGAAAACCTATGCCTCTGATCCTCATGTTGCAAGACATGCAAATCTTTTCTTCTCTGCCTCATCTTTTACCAAATATACCTGTTGCCTTGCTGCTCTTCTTGTCACTTGGTAATGCTTCCTTATTACTACCTTCCTTCCAGGTTTTCCATGCCTGTCTTAACTTTTATTGCCCTATCAACCATATTACTCTTTCACCACTATACTTTTGGCTTAGTCACAACTTTGCTCCTGGCACATATTTGCTCTGGCCTTGAGTAAGTTATTTCATTGTAATTTTGGGTTTTCATTTACACTACAAGTATCTAAATGTACCCCCTACTGGCAGGAGTTAGAATTTCTCTAAACTCTTAGCATTCAGAATACTCTGTCAAATGTAATGCTTATTTATTCACATTGTTTTGAATTAATCATGCAATATCTTGCAGCTATAAGGTTCTGATGATGTGATCATTTAGTTTTGTAATGACATTTTAGGCTATGTGTGAGAGGCCAAATCTAGTTAGTTTGAACATAGAACAGGTAGAATATTTGGGTATGTATGTATGTATATATATATATATATATATATATATATATATATACTTGGAAATGGATGTGTGGCGTTCAATTAAATAATATATATATATGTATATATGGATGCGTATATGAGTATAGGACACACTAATTGTGTAAACAACATGAAGTACACAAACAAGCGAGTTAAATACACAAACAACGAGAAAAAAATGGAAAACTGGGCAAGTAACACAAATAACAACCCTTCATCAGTTGTCAGCTGTCTATCTACTCCTCATTTTGAGCATTCAATGACAACATGAATCTTCGAAGACAGCTGCTCCCATAAATTCTAGAATAAAATTTTGAATTTATGGAGGATCAAAATTAGGAACAAAAACAGGACAGTGGGGACATACAAGGAAACCGAATAAAAACAAACATGGAGGGTCATTAGACCTGAATGAGAGGAAAATAGTGAATGCTGGAAGAAATATTTTCTTTGAAAAAAGAAAAGACAGCAAAGAGAGATAGAAGACATCCAGTCCTTAGAGCATCATGCAAGGACTAGATGTCTTCTGTCTCTCTCTGCTATCTTTTCTCTTGTTTGCATATTTAACCTGTTTTTTTTTTTGTGCTTCATGTTGTTTGCACAGTTGGTGACATTCTGTATCCACATATGCATATATATATATTTCTCTATCCTTTCTCATTTTCCCACTCTCTTACTCTTCCTTTCTCTCGGACTTTCCCTTGCTTTCTCTTACCCTTTATCTTTCTCTATCTGTCTCTGCCATTTATAAAAAAAATGGATTTCCACGTTTAAATTACAAATCTGCTTCCACTTTACCAGGTTCAAAATTTGATTGAAATCAAGCAAAAGGTGTCCAATCTAGACCACCAAGTGTCCCCTAAAATCAATAAAATCCCAGTTTTCACACCAAAGCAACCACTGTAGCACCACAAAACGTCTCCCAATCAATTTCCCCTCTCAAGTTACCCTCTCCTGTAAATTTGAATCCCCTTCCAGTCCCATTTAGACCCCTTTTTACATAAAAATCCAATTTGTATCAATGTTCGCCTTCTTCATTTTATAGATAGGATTAGATGCCAATCACACCAATCTGGAGGGGCTTAGAGCCCCTTGAATCTTCTCACCATAGCAACCGCATCTTTCCAGATGGTGAGTTTTAACCTACTCAACTCTGCCTCATCACAAAATTTTTTCTCTAGTTGTGATAGTGATTCAGCTATAAAAACAAAGTTATCAGCATAAAGGAGCTCCCAAAGGTAACCCTTTTTAAATTCCTCTGTTATGGCCTGGAGGACTATTGTGAACAAGAGGGAGCTGAGAACTGATCCTTGGTGAACTCCTACTTGTACACTGAATTCATTACTATACTTGTTGTTGACTTTCACCTTATTGATAGCATCCCTGTACATGACTTGTACAGCTATCACCAACCGTTCATCTATCCCTATTTCCACACTGAGCACCAGATAAGGGAGCAGGGAACCCTATTAAAGGCTTTTTGTGTGTCAACGAAAGCCATACACACGCACACACACACTGAGGTTTATATATATTTATATAAATAAACTTCTTTGTGTGTGTGTATAGTTTGATTTATGAAAGATGTAAGATATGAAGATATTTTGTTTATTAATCACTACAATTGTTTCAACCCATCTAGCATCGATCCTTCATGGGTTAGAAACTTAACAATTGGTTTAAGAATATCCATTAGTGTAGGTGTGTCTCTTCAGGTGATATTAAGAGGATGTATCTTGTTAAAATAACAACTGTTCCACAAGGTATATTCTCAGCTTGTGTATAGAAATGCAGCAAATTAAGGGATACAACTTCATTTTTATAGAAGATCAATAATAAATAACAAATGCAAAAAGAAATGAATACACAATACAGCAAAAAAGGTATTAAATATAACTGTCAACAGATATGGATGTATAAACACCTTCATTTAGGTTGTATGGCACACATACACTTGCTTGTACAAACATCCACATATAAGCATGCATACATGGCTTGGTGCGCATATGCTCACACAGCAAATTAAATAGCTACTTAATGTTTATAAGAATGGAGAGGTTAGAGTTAAACCTAATTCATCCATATAGGTAAATTATGGTTATTAATTTGGCTAACAGTTACTCAAATTTATTCTCACTGCATTATGCAAAAGTGCATTTATAAGCATGTAAGCATTTTGAAAGTCTTTCAGAAATTCTATTAATGATCATCTTATTGATCCACAAAATAGACAGGGATTCCTTAGAGCTGAGTTTGCATCTCCTGGAATGGATATTATATGGTTGTGCATTCCTTATGAACTAAGTTAGATCATATTTAACTTATCTTCCATAAGTTGCCACACAAAATCAGCCAAAGATGTTGAATGCCTCTTGTTGATTTTCTTGACACTGGCGACATGTTTGCAATAACGATACTTGAATGAATCAGCCATTGCCTTAATGTAAACGCAATGTAAACATATGGTCCTCCCCTTGTGTGTACGGTACATTTATATACAAGATTTGTACTCCTACAGAGGTTCATCAATGAGCATTTTGATTTTTCTTTGCATGGGCATTTTTAGATTTAGTTGTACGAGGTCTGATCAATAAGTATTCAGGCTGTTGTCATAGTAATGAAGCTAAAGCACACAGAGTAAAGCTGCTTGGCACAGATTGACTTTGAACTCTGCTGTGCATGAGCACTAAGTTTTAACATTCTAGCTCACTTCTGCTGTTTACAGCAGTGCTTGGAAGGAACGTGTGTAGTGTGTAATTGTTGAATTGAGCCTGACTGAGCAAGTTGTCATGGCAATACCTGCTCAGAAGCTTACGCAAAGTTACAGAAAGTATATGGAGAGGAGTGTATGAACCACCACATGGTTCTGGGTTCAGTCCCACTGTGTGGCACCTTAGGTAAGTGTCTTCTACTATAGCCTCGGGCCGACCAAAGCCTTGTGAGTGAATTTGGTAGATGGAAACTGAAAGAAGCAGGTTGTATATATATATATATATATATATCATCATCATCATCGTTTAACGTCTGTTCTCCATGCTAGCATGGGTTGGACGGTTCGACCGGGGATCTGGGAAGCCAGAAGGCTGCACCAGGCTCCAGTCTTATCTGGCAATCTTTCTACAGCTGGATGCCCTTCCTAATGCCAACCACTCCGTGAGTGTAGTGGGTGCTTTTTACATGCCACCTGCACAGGTGCCAGGTGAGGCTGGCAACGGCCATGGTCGGATTGGTGTATTTTATGTGCCACCGGCACGGAAGCCAGTCGAGGCGGCGCTGGCATCGGCCACGAGTCGGATAGTGCTTTTTACGTACCACCAGACCAGGAATCCTGGCTGGTTCAATTTGATTTCGATTTCGCTTGCCCCAACATGTCTTCGCAAGCAAAGGGGGTTGGCATGGGTGCCTGTTGTCGGATGAGGTTCTATATCGACTTCACTTGCCTCAACAGGTCTTTGTGTCGAAGGGAGGAAAGGCATGCATAAGTGGGCTGGGCTCACTTGTCCTGCCTGGTCTTCTCACGTACAGCATATTTCCAAAGGTCTCGGTCGCTGGTCATTTCCTCAGTGAGGCCTAAAGTTCGAAGGTCGTGCTTCACCACCTCGTCCCAGGTTTTCCTGGGTCTACTTTTTCCACGGGTTCCCTCAACTGCTAGGAATTGGCACTTTCTCACACACCTATCTTCATCCATTCTCGCCACATGACCATACCAGCGCAATCGTCTCTCTTGCACACCACAACTGATGCTTCTTAGGTACAACATTTCTCTTAAGGTACTAACGCTCTGTCGAGTATGTACACTGACATTACACATCCATCGGAGCATACTGGCTTCATTTCTCACGAGCTTATGCATGTCCTCAGCAGTCACGGCCCATGTTTCACTGCCATGTAGCATGGCTGTTCGTACACATGCATCATACAGTCTGCCTTTTACTCTGAGCGAGAGGCCTTTAGTCACCAGCAGAGGTAAGATCTCCCTAAACTTTGCCCAGGCTATCCTTATTCTAGCAGTTACGCTTTCAGCTCACCCACCCCAACTACTGACTTGGTCACCTAGATAACGGAAGCTATCAACTACTTCTAGTTTCTCCCCCTGGAAAGTGACGGAAGTTGTTTTCTGCAGATTTTTGGAGGTTAATGCTCCCGAGCATCTGCCACATACAAAAACTATCTTCCCAGTTAGCCTACCTTTGACATTGCTGCACCTCTTATGTGTCCATAGCTTACACTGTGTACATCTTATAGAGTTTCTACCTACACCTTTTCTACAGATCGAGCAGGGCCATCTTCCTGAAGACATTTGTGGATTGTCTACCTTCCTACTTATTAGTACTTTGGTTTTAGCTAGGTTGACTCTAAGGCCCCTCGATTCTAAACCCTCCTTCCACACCTGGAACCTCTCTTCCAGTTCTGATAGTGACTCAGCAATTTGAGCAAGGTCGTCAGCATAGAGGAGCTCCCAGGGGCAACCTGTCTTGAATTCCTCCGTAATTGCCTGGAGGACTATGATAAATAGGAGGGGGCTGAGTACTGAACCCTGGTGGACCCCAACCTCTACTTTGAATTCTTCTGTGTACATGTTGCCAACCCTAACCTTACTTACGGCATCTCTGTACATGGCTTGCACAGCCCTCACCAGCCATTCATCTATCCCTAGTTTCCTCATTGACCACCAGATAAGGGATCGGGGGACCCTATCAAAGCTTTCTTCATGTCAACGAAAGCCAGGTACAGGGGCTTATCTTTGGCTAGGTATTTCTCCTGCAGCTGCCTTACCAGGAATATAGCATCAGTGGTACTTTTCCCTGGCACGAACCCAAACTGCATCTCATCTAAACTAACTCTCTCTCTAATTAGTTGGGCTATGACCCTCTCCGTAACCTTCATTACCTGATCCAACAGCTTGATACCTCTGTAATTATATATATATATATAGGTGCATGTCATAGTGTTTATGGTATTCCCTAGTGGCTTGGGTATTTGGATCATGATCTTAAGGTCGCAAGTTCAATTCTCAGCAGTGTGTTGCATCTTTGAGAAAGACACTTTATTTCACATTGCACCAGTTCACTCAGCTGGCAAAATTCAGTAGTACTTGTATTTCAAAGGGCCAGACTTGTCTCATTCTGTATCATGCTGAATCTCTCTGAGAACTATGTTAAGGGTATGCATGTCTGTGGAGTGTTCAGCTACTTGCACGTTAATTTCGTGAACTGACTTTTCCACTGATTGGGTCAACTGGAACCCTTGTCGTCATAAGCAATGGAAGGCCATTTACATAGACACACATATTTGCGTTAGTGTGTGCATATGTGTGTGTGGCATAGTGCTTCTGGAATTCTGAGCTGCAAATGGCTAAACCATCTGCAATACAAAGACCACAATGCTGTCCAGCCATACACATGATCATTTATCAAGAGATTAATCCGCAAGCCAGAAAACGTGATAGGGAGATGACTACAAAGGCTCATTCCTTCTTTTGTGAAGAATGTATCAACCCAACATGATGTACTAGCCACCCCCCCACCACCACAGATCATTAATTATTAACATCAATCAATGCTTTACCTACAGTGATTTCTACAACTATCCATTATTTGTGTTCTGTCTTATCAACAAACATTACTACCATTAGTGTCTCCCTCTCTCACATTTCACTCTGCCATTATTGTCTCTCTCTCATTACACTCTACCATTACTAACGTTCATTATCTCTTCTAACACAGTTCCCTCCAGTGTTACCTTCTCCACTCAGATCAGTCTATTTCCTTTCTCTCCCTTTTTCAATAACTACAATTATCTCCTCCTCTACCTGCTCTATTTCTTATATTGCCTGAATGAACAGGGACAACATTGCGTTGAGAGGACTCTTGTCAAGGATATGACAACCTCTTTAACACTGCATGATAAAATGCATCTCATATAATATGTAAAGTGATGGAAGGGGCATCTAGTCAAAGAAACTATGCAAAAATAAAATATACAAGTAAAACTTAGTCTCCCAACCTGTCTAAGTGGGTAATAACTCTAAGTAAGAACTGACCCAAATACTAACAATCCATACGATCCATACCAGCATGGAAATCAGATGTAAAACAGTGGTAGTGGTAGTGGTGGTGGTGACATCGGTGGCAGCAGCAACAGTGGCTCTGATGGTGGAAGTTATGCATGCATGCATGTATGTATGTATGTATGTATGTATGTATGTATGTATGTATGTATGTATGCATGCATGCATGCATGTATGTTTGTGTGTGTTGTGTCTGTGTTTGTGTGAGCATATGTATCTACATTTATACTAAAAATATTATTCTTAGAAATGAAATGGGTTAAGTATTATTACCCACTGATGTTAAAGACTAAAGAACATTCTAAAAAGGACTGACAATTTTTGTGAATAAATTTAAAATTTAGCCATACTGTAATTTAAAAACAATATATTTTGAATATTTAATGTAATCTTGTGTTTAAGATCTTTAATTTAATTCCAATTTACTTTAGAACAACATATGAGGATAAAATAGATTTGAAACCATAAATTAAATCAAAAGTCATTTGTTTTACACATCACTTCTCGAAATCATGTTAGAAATGGGTTTGAATTCTTTCTGGACTATTATATTACATTTGCTATTTAACAGGTCTATTAATGTGTTTTTTTTTTTACTTATCTTAATTGAAAATAAGCAGTGTTCCTATCATTGTATAGACAATGTGAAGAATAGCATCTAGATTTAAAAATCATACCACACACTTGTATATGCTTTAAAAATTGTTTATTAAATCTTGTATGAAAAGAAAATTTTAATTTAAATGAATAAATTCTTTATCTTTTTTTTAGTTTTTGTCAATATTATTGAGTATATGTTTTCCATTGTAGGACACATTAAAATTTCCAAAGTAACTATTGTGATAAGCTCAAAATAAATATTCTTTTCTAATTTTACTGATTTTGATGGGTTATAATGAATTGAATGGAATAAATCCTTCACTTGTGATAACATTAAATTATCCATTGAATATAACCCTCATTAACATTGAATTGGTTAGTAAAATTATTTACTGTCAAACTGAAAAGTAAATAATCATCTTAATTTGTACTATTTAAAATACTGAGTCAATTGACACAAATTATTGACTGCCTATAAGAATCTTTAAAGTTATTAGGTTAACCAAGTAGTGGTCTAGTGACCGTATTTCAGTAATGTTATAGTTTTGCAAATGCAATAACATTTTCAGATTATAAGAATAGTTTTAAGTGTTTCTATAAAATATATATAAATAACTGATGTAGATTATATTATAAAAATCACCTTTCTGGTGGAGCAATAACAGGTAATGCAATAAAAAGAAAATGAGAAAAAAATAGTTATAACTGTGTTGCAAAATAAAGGCATATAAAAGAAATTTTACCATATACTATGTTATGCAAGTTCTATACTAAGAATCTGAAACACTATAGTTTAATTTTTGAATTCTCTTTTCCTTTTTAAATTCTTTTCTAATTTTAGAGTTAGTAGTAGTAATTTGTGATTGCTCATATTTTCCAACTATTCAGTTCATATCAAAGGTAATTGACTTAACACAAATTAAAGCCAGGAAGCCACCATAATTTATAATTTTAATTGATCTCTTTTGGTACTTGCAATCTACTGTTTCAAACACTGTTAATTATACTCTCATTTTTAAATCAAAATATTCAGTGTTATTAGCTTAAATCTGTTACTTAGAGCAAAGGTACTTTGATGCCCATCAGTTTTATGGCAAATGACCTGCAACAGAAGGGATTATTTCTGTTATTTTAACATAGTGAAAATTGAATTTAGGATAAACATGAAAGTGATTCTGCATAAAGCACACTTGACAATTGTTATGTTCACCATGTAAGTCTTCTGAATGAAATTACACAAGGTGAAGATAGAATAGATGATTTATGTTCATGGAACAAAATTAGAAAAACTTATGCTATTACCAGTCACAAATACATATAACTATAGCTTGTGAATAAGTCCTTTGTTAACAGCTATGTTTTCTTTCCATCTTTTCTCTGAAGATTCTACTAGCTTCTTATTTATCAAACTTTTCAATCCCATTCTTATCTGTTGAAAACTATTTGCTGCACTCCTGGCTTTATCTGCTTCTTTCATATTATATTTCTCCCCAAATATTTTATACTTAATTATTTTAGACAGTTCTTCAGCCTTAATAGTCACTCACTAACTGCCAAGATTCAAGCGAAAAAATCTTATTAGACAGGTTGATACAAACCTTGCACTTTCTATAAAATTAGACAGGCGGACACAAACCTTGCACATTCTATAAAATTACACAGGTGATTATTTAATTATAAGTTCATCATAAATAAATATATATTTTAATTTTAACAATAACTGCCTGAATGTTAATGTATGGATTTATATATCCATTCCCAGCTTTACATGAATGGCAGTTTATGAAAGCTTATGTAAATATAAATGTATCACTCCATATGTGGACTGATACATTTATATTTACATAAGCATGTCTTGAAGCAAGAAAATTGTTGTTATATTAATACATTTCTGACATATCTTCATAAATATAATTTGATACACTGACACCTAATCATAGGTATATATGTGTGTATGTTTGTGTGCATGTGTACATTTTTAACTGGTACTTAAATTAGAAGTGGTGTATAAAAATTTAAGTATTAGTTAGGTTCTTCTTGGTACTGACTCTTAAAAATATAAATGCTTTTGTTTTTCCTCTACCCTTGTATGATTGCTTGGATTTTTTTATACATGCAAATTATATTTGAGTGTACACAGATTTTTATGCAGTGAATTTTAAAATAATGTAATGGAAGGTAGTAAAATTCTCTACATAAATGCATTTTCATGATATGCACAACCACCTATATGATAAGCTCAACAAGGAAACACATGCAGATATCTTCATACTATCAAGCGTTACACAGACATAGAAACAAATACTCAGACTTATTCTGTCCAGTGTTTCCAGTAAAATCTCAATTATAAATATTATTTCTTTCCAGCTTTCATACATTATATTTCTTCTCTCATTTCTTCTCTGTTAAATCTATCCTTTCCTACTTGCTCTCCATTTTTTTCTCAGTCTAACTCTTTCTTCTCTGCATGGAGTGTTTTCTATTCCTCTAGTTGTAAGACTTTTGCTCATTTCAAATACATCAGCTCAATAAACATACTGTAAGTGTTATAATAACAAGTACCAATAGTCCTCCAGCAAAATAACTAATATCTTCTTCTTTTCTATCTATCTTCATCACTTCCAGTGTTTCCCTTCTTCCTTCATTCTTTTTTCATATATTTATTGCTCTCTCTGTTTTCCAAAACTATAAACTACTGTTTGCATTATTTTTCTCTCTATATTTCTTCCTGTTTGAATCAGTTCTATATTCTCATCATATTCTTCTTTTATTCATTTTCTCCAACATACTTTCTCACCATCATTCATTCTACTATTTTATTCCCAACTACCTCTTTCTATCTTTTCTCACTTTCCATTAATCTCCCACTCCTTCTCTGCCTCATCATTAGAGTATTACCTAAATGAATTTAAAAGAGTTAACATTTCCAAATGAAGTGAATTTATTGAGAACTAGAATGAGATGATAGTATATTATTGTAGAACATGAGAGAATTGAGTGGTAAGTCGGAAAATAGTATCACTACTGCTTAGACAACAGCGACAAGGACAACATCAAAAACAATAACAGCAGCGGCAGCAGTAGCAGTTACAGCAGCAGTAGCATCAACAGCAGAGGCAGTGGAAGCAGTTTTGGTGGTGGCGGCAACAGCAGCAGCAACTGGGTTTTGTCGCAGAGGCATAATTGAGGTAAAAGAAAAAAGAAAAAGAGGAAAAGGAGAAGTGTAAGACAAGAAATAGAAACCATAAACCATGAAGTGGATACACATTGATAAGAAATAGCCAGAAATGTCTGGGGGGGGATCTCTACAAAAAACATCTTTCCTACACCCCACCAAAAACAAAACAAAACAAAACAAAGCAAAAAGAAAACAAAATTAATATGAAAAATATTTTAAAATACACGTATTGTAAATCTATACCATTTTAAGTATATGTTAAGAATTAAAGAAAGTAAAATCCCTTCTTTGCTGTTGAAGTATCACCTACAAGGAATACCTTTTTTCCCAATTTCACTGTATAACTTGTTTTGCTTGCGTGGAGGAAGATTTGACAATTTACCATAGTACTACTAGCAGCATCAGAACTAGCAAGAGGCATTAAAGAGGAGGAAAAAAAAATAAAAAAACCCAACAATGTTGTACCTTTTGCCAATAAGTCCTGTTAGGTAAGTTAGGTGTATCATTATTATTATTATTATTATTATTATTATTATTATTATTGTTATTATTATTATATCATCACTGTATGTTACTATTAATACTAATACTATTAGTCTTCTCATTATTTCGGCTTGATTTAATTTATTGTAACCTTTCTCCAGAATGTGTAGTGGTTCTGTGCCTATCTTAGAAATTATTATTCTTTTCATCAGGGTTGATGAAAAAAGTACCAGTCAAATACAAGGGGTTGATGGTATCAACTAACTTCCTCCCCTCAAAATTTCTGGCCTTGTGCCTAAATTAGAAACCATTATTATTTCTCATATTATTATAATTACCATTTGCAGTCTTTTTTACTATTTATGTATTTTTTCAAATGAATAAATTCCTCGATGTAAATGCCAAATTTTTGGTGTCTTGGCATATTTTTTCAGTTTCAGTGTTCAACATGTGCTTGTTAACAAGTATTGTGCTTCATATATTCATATATTCCTGCATTCATAAGAATGTGTATATTTATAAGTATTCTATAGCATCTCCAAAAACTCTTTCAGCTTTCACCATTTATATATTCGTACTCAAATATGAACCAATGAGAGAATCTCTACGCAGTTGCTTTATCTGTAGCAAATAGTTAACAAATCTCCCTCAATTCACACCTACTGACATAAAAAAAAGGGTATATTAGAGAATGTAGTCTTGGATACATTTTACTTGAAACCGGGGACAGATTGGTCAATTCTAGAATTCTATAGATCATAGGTTTGTTTATTCAGTTACTGATGACCTAGGGCTGAAGAATATCAGTAGCAACATTCTCAAATACTTTGTTAAATGTATATTGGGAATAAATGCCTTTATTTATTGATACAACTATTTGCTAACTAGATATTATTTGGAAACATTGATTTCTTATTAAAACTGATTGTTTATACATACTCAATGCTATATTTATCCTACTTATAATCTGCAATTCTTTATGAGTATAACTTTATGTAATTTAGCTGAACATGGTACCAACATTTTTATCAGTAATATAAAGTTGAAATAGATTTAAGGTATGTTATTTTGTATCAGCAGTATATTCTTTGTTGCAGTTAAAATAATATACTATTTATATCGAAAGGTAAAAAAAATATCAGAGTGTGTGGGGTCAGGAATGGAGAAAAGTCATAACTCAAGATATATACCCGTACAGATGTACTCTTCCCCTATGTGTATGCAAGTGTATATGTGTATGCACATTGAGAATGAATAATATTCATATCATTCACCTTGCAAATTCAAATATTTCAATTGATTTAGTATTTCTTAATTTCTAGTCATGTCTGTATGAAATTAAAAGGTAAATCTCATATCATGCCTTCCTATAGAGTTTTGTTACTATTATTATTAATTTTCTGAACCAGTATTGAGTACATGTGAAATAAAATAAATTTTGTAGTTACTTGCAGAAAGACAACACTTGTTAGAATCACAGGATTGTAGCAGCGATTTTGGAATCAAAACTGATTCAAGTTAGTTTCAGAAAAATTCTACGTTTTTGAGTTAAAAACAAATATAACTAACAGATTGCAATCTATTTTGTAAAGCACTTTTGAAATACTCTTTCATGGTACATAAACAACTTAAAATGTATAACTAAACAAGCAAAAAAAAGTCATTAGTAAATGCATATGTACCTGTGTGTATGTGTGTGTGTGTGTGCATGTATATGTATGTATGTCTTCATGTATTGTTAATTTTTCATTTACTTATACATTTATATTCCTTACATACTATAGGTATAAATATTTTTAACTCAGAAGGATGCACAAATACATGCCTGTGTCTGTGTGAGTACACACAGTAGTACATGTACTCATTGCATGCATACCTGCATGTGTTTATATGCATATATATATATATATACATATATATACACACATACAAAGATGGATTTGCATCTATGTGGATGGGATGTAAGAATTCATGAAAAAAAGACATAATATAAATACATATATGTATTTATATTAGAAACATATATGTTATGATATGTGTATGTGAATGTATTTATAAATATATTGATATTCATACCTATGAGTGTGCATGAGTATTTATATATATATGTATATATATATATACATGTTTGTATGTATATTAAATACATACATGGTTCAAAATGAAAGAAAAGACAGTTACAGGTAAGGGAAAATAAACCCGGTGTATTAGCTTGGCACTCAGGGAAAATGAGAGAAGTCTTTGACATGTTGAACCTACGGTCTTCTATGTAAAGGAATGATGGGAGAAAACAGATAGAGAGAGGATATATGTATATAGATACACGCACACCTATGGTCTCCTATACAAAGGAATGAAAAGAGAAAACAGATAGAGAGAGGATATATATGTATATACATGCAGACACACACAAATATGTATCTGTGTGTATGAAGTGTGAAAGTGTATTTCATGTGACATAATATGTATGTGCAATCTTGATTTGCCATAGGTACATATTGAATTGTGAGGAGATTGATTACTATTTAGGGCAGTCAACTCATAAATAGTTACTGCAAGTGTTCTCGCAAATTTCTGTAGACCTATCTAAGGCAAAACATTTGGTGTTTTTAGTAACATATTGCAAATATATATATATATATACACACACGTTAATATATATAAATATATAAATATAATTATAGTGAAGAGTGCTGATAAGCAACACCAACACGCTAGACATAGGTGCCAAATGATGCTAAAAACAAAATGCTGGGTGTCTATCTCTAGCGTGTTGGTTTGTTTATCAGTGCCCTTCATTTTAATTATATATTAGTGATAATTATTACCTAAATAGTTTTTTATAACATGCTGCCCACTTCATAAAATCTTCATAATGATTTTATCCTTAATCATGCACATATATATATATACACACACACATATATATACCTATATATGTATGTTTGTATTTATGTATATATATATATGCATGTATATGTATATATATATATGTGTACTTATATATATGTATGTATGTATGTAAATACATATATATATATATATCATCATCATCATCATTTAAAGTCCATTTTCCATGCTGGCATGGGTTGGACGGTTCGACTGGGGTCTGGGAAGCCATGAGGCTATGTGTATATACATATATATATATATGTGTGTGTATGTATATATACGTATATTATGTATGTATATATATATATATATAATATATATATATATATATATAGGCATGTATATAGACATATGTATATATATTTATATATATAAATGTAAATATATGTATATGTATGCATATGTGTATATATGTATACATAGGCATATGTGTATATATATATATACATGTATTGGGTTGTCGGAAAATTCGTGCTGATTTTTAAAGGAAAGAAAAAGGTCAATAAATACTTGCCATTATATTTTTAATTAACCAAATATGAACCATTTTGTTGCACAGTGTGTCTCCATCTTTCCTTTAACTTTAAGATACCCTCTTCCCAGAATTGAGGTGGTTTCATGGCAAAGAATTCATCAAGGTATCTTTTTACGTCATCCAAGGAATTGAAATTTTTACCATGAAGAATATTCTGCAGAGAGCTGAGTAGGTGGAAATCTGAAGGAGCAATATCTGGTGAATATGGAGGGTGGGGTAACACATCCCAGGCGAGCTGCAGCACCTTTTCTCTGGTTCCCAAAGCATTAAGTGCTGAAAATGAACTTTCTTATCTTCCAATTTAAAGGGTTGCAGAATTAACACAGGTTATAAGAACATAAACCTTCTTCCACGAAAAGATAGCTTAAACTGTACTCTAAATGGAGGTGTAGTCAAATTCTATTATATGGACTCAACCATGTTCTAAAATAAGTTGAAAGATAGGCTACTATAAATCGGCACAAACTTTCCAAGCAACCCAATATATATATTATATATATATAATATATATATATATATATATATATGCATATGTAAATATATGTGTGTGTATATATATATAAATACATGTATAAATATACATATGTACATATATATATATATATATATATATATACACATATAGGTATATATATATATATATATATATATTATATATATACACATATGGTATATATATATATATTATATATATAATATATATGATTATGTATATACACATATAGGTATGTATATAACATATATATATATATACATATATATATATATTATATATATATATATATATATATACATTTATACCTATATATATATATTTATACATATATATACTTATATATATATGTATATAGTTAGGTACAAAAATTCAGGGTGAATACTTGATAACTGTAAGCACCTGTATATGCCAGTTAGTGGTGTAGGTGATAGGGTATATTTATCAAAAGAAAAACGGGATGCAAAGGATTTAGTGGTACATATGTTTCTGGCTTTATTGGACAGTTTATATCAATGCATAATTGATGTAGCATGTATGTCAATAGCCTTCCTCAGCCGTGCACAATTACCACACCAAAGACTTGTATTACATTATAAGTATACATTATATGTATATATATATATATATATATATATATGCATATATTTAAATTAAATTAGAGATAAAACCTCTATTAGGCAAATCAAACTGAATATATTTTTATATATATATATGTATATGTATACTTTTTTTTTCCTTTACTCGTTTCAGTCGTTTGATTGCAGCCAAGCTGGAGCATTGCTTTTTGTTGAGCAAATTAGCCCCTGGACTTATATTTTGTAAGCCTAATGCTTATTGTATTGGCCTCTTTTGCCGTACCACTAAGTTATGGGAATGTAAATGCACCAGCATTGGTTGTCAAGCGGTGATGGGGTGACAAACATAGACACCAGACTCCAATCTGATTTCCCATGATTTCTACAGCTGAATGTCAACCACTCTGACAGTGTAATGGATGCTTTTACATTCCACCAGCACAGGTGCCATTTGCATGACACCGGTATCTGGCATCACTGAAATTACTTGGCTTGATGAGTTTTTTTCTCAAGCATGACATAATCCCAAAGACCACACAGTGATTGCCTTCCTGAGAATCAACACTCCAATGGAGCATTTCAAGTGCAAATGGCATCAGTCACTTTGCCTCTGTGAGGCCCAATGCTCAAAAGGTTCTTCGTATGTGCTATCAGCACAAGTGCCAGTTACGTGGCACCTTTATCACAACTGTGATTTTACTGCTATATATTTATACATATATATATAATGTATGTCTATATATATATATATATATATATATATATTATATATATATATATATATATACATATATATATATATATAATGTATGCCGATATATATATATATATTGGTATGTGTATATGTGTATGCACGTATATGTATATATGTGTGTTTGTGTGTGTGTTTTAGGGGGGAGGTGCCCTTGTGATTTTTTTGCTTGTCCCCAATTGTTTGGCTAAAAATTCTTCAACTTGCTGCACCAGTATGGCCACAAACTGACTAAAATAATAAGGGATAAAAGATATGTGGGTCATTCGATATTATAGCTGTTCATATGTACGTATATGTGTGTGTGTGTGTGTGTATATATAACTGGAAATGCGTGTATGCATAAATATACATGTATACACACGTTTGCACAGATATATCTAATAAATTATATATATTCTTATGTGTGTGTGTAACCACATTTTTTGCCTCCATCTTCCTTTTCTATTGGAAGAGTATGTATATATATATATATAATATATATATATATATATATATATATGTGTGTGTGTGTGTGTATATATATATGGTGGCAAAGCACGACCTTCGAATGTTGGGCCTCACAAAGGCAATGACAAAAGACCGAGACCTCTGGAGATATGCTTTGACTGAGAAGACCCGGCAAATAAAGTGAGTTCACAGCTGTAACCTTCACCAGTGTCACATAACCAGCCCACTCAAACATACCTTGGATCATAAGGTGTCTTGCCATGTTTGAGGAGACCTATTAAGTCAAGCACCTCAAAACCAAAATCAAATGGAATTTGTAGTTGTGATCCCCATGCCAGTGGCATGTAAAAAGCACTATCTGTATGTGGCCAATGTCAGCGCCACCTTGACTGGCTTCTGTGCTGGTGGCATGTAAAAGGCACCAACTGATTGTGTCATTGCCAGCCCCTCTGGCTCCTGTGCAGGTAGAACGTAAAATGCACCCACTATGCTCTTGGAGCAGATGGCGTTATGAAGAGCATGCAGCTGTAGAAACACTGCCAGGTTAGACTAGACCCTAGTGCAGCCTCCTGGCTTCCCAGACCCCAGTCGAACCACCCAACCCATGCAAGCATGGAAAACGGACGTTAAACGATGATGATATACATATATGTATATATACATATATATATGTATTTATACATATATATGTATATATATATATATATATATATATATATATATGGGGATTAATCTTCTCTCTTCTATGCCAACTCGCCTCCCCTTTTCATCTAACCTCCTCCCTGACTCCTACTTCTCTTCATTCCTACATCTTTTCACCCCTACTCTCTTTCCCTCTTCCTCCCTTACTCTCTTTCTTCTCTCTTTCTCTGTGCTCCCTCACTCTCCTTCTCTCCTCTTTCCCCCCTCCCTCCCTCCTTCCCACCAAACTCTCCTCCCTTGCCCCTACTCCTACTTCTCTTCACTGCTACTTCTCTTCACCACTACTCTCTTACCCTCTTCTCTCTTTCTCTCTTCTCTCCTACTCTCTTTCTCTCCCCTCCTTCCCTCTTCCCTCTTACTCTCGACTCTCTTCTCTCTTACTCACTTTCTCTCTCTTCTCTTATTCTCTTTCTCTCTTCTCTCTCTCCTCACATACCCACCTTCCCCTCCCCCATAAACCCACCTACCCCTACTCCACCTTCCCATACCCCCATCCTATCCCATATCCCTCCTCCACATACCCCACCTCTAACCCTATTCTCTGCCTACCCACAAACCCAAACTCTACCCCAACCCCCAGCCGAACCCACCTC
>NC_042999.1:95470190-95482690 GCF_006345805.1 Octopus sinensis
ATATATCAAATTTCTGCTATATTTTAGTCAATTTCACTGTTTTCTAGCACTCTTTAAGAAAAAGAGTTCTTTCTTTTCTTCATTTTATTCAATAAAAGAGAGTAAGAAAACAGTAAATTCTTTTCTATTTTTAGAAGGTTCCAAGCTTTTATCTCGTAGATTCCTTTCTGGAATTCATAATTTTGTCATTTGAAAATATTTCAGAACTCAGTCCACCTTCACTCAGTCACTTGATGGTGTTGGAGAATACTCTTCAAGATTCTACTTAATCTTTTTGCATCATCACCACCACCACTTATATAGCCATCAATTTACATCAAAATTCCCTTGATAAACGTTTGTGTGAACATATGTGTAAATCTTTCACATAGTGCCAACATGATCATATAATAGTACTGATTTATCAAAAGTAAACTGTTTAAGTATAACAAAGTATATTATGTCCTTTGATTTCAAAGTTATTGGTTAATTTGCTTATAAAGACAATTCTTCTTTTGAAATATCATATCATATTCTTTTACCCTCAAATAGTAAATTTAGTTAAACATTTTACAGATATTTAAAAATACACATTTTAATGAAAGAGAAAAATAGCCTATTTTCATGAACAAATGTTTTATATAATAATAAATTGTAACAATTACTTAGTAACATTTCTTCTGACAGTTTACACTTTGAGTTAAAATTCTACTGAGGTTGACTTTGCCTTTCATCTTTTCAGTGTTGATAAGTACCAGTTGAGCATTGGAGTCAATGTAATTGACTAGCCCATTTTACCCAAAATTTGAGGCTTTCTACCTAGTATAGAAAGGATCTTCATCATCACTATGGCAGTGAGCTGGCAGAATCTTTAGCACACTAGACAATTTTATAACTATTATATTTTCTCTTAGTTTGCGGAGGTGTTGTCTTGAGGTTTGGTTACAAGAAGGCTCCTCAAATCTCAAGAATCTTTCTTAGATTTTTACAGAATACAGGATACCACTTTCCTACAGGTTGACAATGCAAATTTTAGCTCCAATATCCTTTAGCTTCTTAGATAACAGTTTAGATGTGTCAAGTGCACCAATTATCATATGTATAATTCTCATCTCAGTCTTCCACAATCTCTTCATCTCTATGGCTAGGTCCTGATAGTTTTCAGTTGTTTTCAGTTTCTTTGGTATCCTCTGTATTTCCTATTGCACAATCTATAATCTTATACTATTCATTTTTTCTTCCTTCTATATGTCATATCTGATCTACTTGCTTCAGTAGTATGGTCAATACTTATGAGGAAGTCCTGTAAAATCCTTTAATTCATATTCTCTATCACTACTTTTGGTTTTGTCTTCATACTACTTTTCTGATACTTTGAATACATGTACTTGGCTAACATTTCAGTGCATTCTGTTAACCACTCAGTCATGCCTACACTTATACATTTTCGTTCTAGGCTACTTCATTCTCCTTTTCCATAGATTCTGTGTTTGTTCTCTAACTGAGTTTTTCCTAATAACTCATTCCTGAGCAGCTATAATTAGCAGTTTGGTTTCTCCTTTTTGATTTTCATCTGTCTACACAACCAACATTGTTTACTTCTAGTATCCTTGGTTTGATGCATGAATTGACTGTGTAATTCCTTCTCTTTCCAGCTACTTGCTTTATTTTTCTTACTGCTTCAGTAACCTTTTGAACATTACTTGCTGCCAATATTAATCTTTCTTCATTACATACAAGATAATTTTTCATTATCACAATGTTAATGGTGTCTTCTGCATTTTGAAGTCCTCTGCCTTCTTCCTTTCTTTATAGCTAGGGCCTATCAGTATTACTTTTTGGGTGGTGTGCATTGTGAGAGGCTTTCTAGTTCTTTTATCTAAATTTTGTAGCTCGATCTTTGTCCACTTTAGAAAGAGAGCAGTGTATCTTAATACTGGCAGAACCTATGTATTTACTGCTTTGATAATATTCCCTATATTTAATTTTTGTTTTGAACATCTTCCTAATTCTTCTGATATACTCTTTGGAGATTTTCTCTCTCATTTCTTTCTCCATTATCCTGTCATCTTGCAGCACCCTTAAGTATGCGAATCCCTCATTATTTCTCTGTGATCTAATGATGTCTTTATCTTTCAGCCCTCTTTCAGCCATTATTAACACTGTATACTTATTCATCCCCAATATTCTTGCTGAATACTCTTACTGTTTGGTGTAAAGAAACCAGATCTTTCTCACTTTACATGTATTGTTTGAGGTCACCCTTATGAAGGAAATAATGTATTTTTTCCTTAGTTTTGGCAAACTCATAGACAGGCCAGAATTTTCTCATTATGCTTGTCAGAGGGATTAATGCAATGACAAAAAGTAATGGGAGGAGCAAGTCTCCCTGCACTAGCCATTCATTTGAACAGGAACAAAAGATTGTAAATCTGGGGTTAGATTTCTACTATATGCGATATATTGTTGTCTCCTACAGAAACTTTATTTATTTCTGTGATATTTCTTTCTCTCTTTTACTCCATAATTACATTTGAGGCTTATGATTGTTATTAAATGATATACTGCTTCTATGGAGGATCTAAATCTAATGATGTCTTACTTTTCCAGTGTCAAAACACATTTAAGGCTATGTGAAAATTAATATACCATATTTTCTGGCATACATGACAATGTCTTTCCAAATCCTGCTGTATTTCACTTGAAACTTTTTGTCTTTCAAAGTTGTCTTGGTATATAAGTCAACCGACCTATTTTGGGCTGTAAATTTCAGTCTGAAAATTTTTACTAGTATGCTGCAAAATACAGTATTTCCTAATTCTCTCATGCTTGATTTCTGTTTAGGACAAAATTATCTATGGGTTTTTACTTTCTCTCATGCAAGTTACATGGCAACCTTACTTTGTGCCAGTGGCATGAAAAAGCTCGCAGTACACTCTGTAAAGTGGTTAGTATTAGTAAAGTCATCCCCCCATAGAAACATGTCAACGCTGAAACTGGTACATAATGTGGCTTTGTTGCTCCTGTCAAATCATGCAACCCTTGCAGGCATGGAAAGCAGATATTAATGATGTTGAGAATGATAATGATGATCTGGACTCTATCTATAAGAACAATTTTTCCGAACAGATACTGGCATATCATTCTTACATCCATCATCTCTGAGGCATAGACAAGCACATCATGCCACCACTGTATTCATTTCTTCTGCATGACTACTCATTCCATAAAGCAAGATACATTAGAATCTTTTCATTGGTGTCCATATCTATTGCTCCTAAAAATTTCAGTTAAAATGTTAGTACTCTTGATATCAACAAAACTCTCACTTGTGTATCACATAAGATCTAGCAAATTTTCCTCATTTTTATGCTCCAGTTGACATTAACTCTTTAGTGTTCAAACTGGCCAAAATTAATTCCCCTTTATTTGGTCAAACTGTCCAAATCCAGCTGTATCCGACTGCTCTACAAAATCGCTAAAAACAAAAAAAGCAAAACAAATCACATTATTGAATTCTCATAGCTTTGAGATAATGCGAGATGAGGCCTTTCTCACCTTTATTCAAGTATAAATACTGCGAAATTGTTTAGACCACATGTTTTTTCAACGTTTGAAGAGTAGTCAGTACCATAGCTTTTAATGAAATGGCATCAGCAAGTAGCGATTTTGACTTTGAAGGTTTTTACTGTTGACGATATAGAAAATATAAATGAAAACAAGAGTATTTTATCTTTGGACGAATCTGATATCGATATTAGTGAATATTTGTCAGACAAGGAAAATTTTGAGAATGAGTCGTAAAAAAGAAAGTGAAGAAAATGATATCGTAAACATGGTCAAAGATTACAAGACCACTCACTATTCCTGATTTCACAGAAAATACTGGTCCACAACACAGTTTACCTCCTGATGCTCAACCATTGGACTATCTATTTTTATTTTTACCAGAAAGGTTTTTTGAAAATGTTATGGAAGAATTATGCACAATGTATAATTTCTATTCACGGAAGGAATGAGATCCACTATGGCAGCCAACTTATACTGCAGAATTGAGTGCGTTTTTCACGATCAGTATTATGTTGAGTGTTAAACAGCTTCCTCAACTGTAGAACTACTGGAGTCCTGATATAAGGTATGGTGATCCATATATCTCAAGTATAATGTCAAAGACGAGGTATTCGGAAATATCTCAGTATTTACAGTTAATTAATTCTGCTAATGCCTCCAGCTAAAATGACCCAAACTATGATCCCCTGCACAAAGTACGTCCTGTAATGGATTTACTCCTTAATAGTTATAAAACTGTGTATCTACCTAGGAAAAATCTCAGTGTCGATGAAGCTATGATAGGCTATAAGGGCAGAGTACATTTCCAGCAGTACGTGCCTGCCAAACCCACTAAATGAGGAATCAAGGGATGGGAAGTTTGTGAATCAGACACTGGATATTGTATAAACTTTGATGTTTACACAGGTTAAAAAATATAATGGAAACAGACCATATGGATTGGGACATGATGTATTATGGTCTCTTACTGAACCATTTCACTATCAGCACCGACACCTCTATTTTGACTGTTTTTTTCTTCAGTGGCTTTGGCAGAAAATCTTGCCCATGTAAGTACTTACACATGCAGTACTGTTATGGGCAACCGTAAAGGTTTACCCCATGAAGTGAAAATAAAATTTTTAAAAAGAGGGCATATTTTACAAATGCAAAAGGAAAATTAGTAGCTACTACATTCAAAGACAAATGACAAATTTTATTTCTGTCTCCTAATGAACAACCTAGTGTTGGTACTGAGGGGAAACCCCTAGTGAATATTTGTTATAACAAATATATGAGTGGGGTTGATAAATCTGACCAATATTGGACATATTACCTAGTTATCAACCTGGGAAGAAATGGTGGAGGTACATTTTGTGGCTTTTAGTTAATTTAACTATAGTTAATTCATATATTGTATATGTAAAAAGCCACAAGGTACCTCTACCACCAAAGGACTTTGGCCATTTGAAATTTCGAGTTGACATTGCATCTAGGTTATGTGAGGGTTTTTCTTCTAGAAAGCCTAGAACTAGGAGAAAGACAAAATTAACTGAGGTGGATGTCAACAGTGAAAATATTGACTTTCATAAAGTCGAAAAGATAAATGGAAGAAAAAACGTTTGCAGACTGTGTTCAGTGCAAAAACGAAAAACTGCAAAAAGGTATGAGATTGAGACTTCATATATGTGTTCCTTTTGCAAAGTGCTCTTGTGTGAAGGGTGCTTTGGGCAGTTTCATGACAGTTATATGTCGTAACTTTATAATTTTGTACCTATGTTATTTTATATTTAAAAAAAATTTTTTTTTTACTTGTTTCAGTCATTTGACTGCGGCCATGCTGGAGCACCGCCTTTAATCGAGCAACTCGACCCCGGGACTTATTCTTTGTAAGCCCAGTACTTATTCTATCGGTCTCTTTTGTCGAACCGCTAAGTGACGGGGACATAAACACACCAGCATAGGTTGTCAAGCAATGCTAGGGGGACAAACACAAACACACATGTACATATATATATATATATATATACGACGGGCTTCTTTCAGTTTCTGTCTACCAAATCCACTCACAAGGCTTTGGTCGGCCCGAGGCAATAGTAGAAGACACTTGCCCAAGGTGCCACGCAGTGGGACTGAACCTGGTACCATGTGGTTGGTAAACAAGCTACTTACCACACAGCCACTCCTTTCCTTTTCATTTTATAATAAATAATATGTGAAAGTGAGAAATACATATTAATTTTCAGTATGTTACACACCTGTATTCACCTTTGTTTCACCTGGTAGTTCACATCTGGGATAATTTTAGTAACAAATCAAACAGGTAAGATGTATTAAGAATATGAATTTTAGTGTTTATTCGTAACTAGCAGAGATACCCGGCTTTGCCCATATTACATGCACTTGAAGAGTTAGACTTTTCTGTTATATTTTCTCTAATGAACTGAAATGCCTATGATTCAAATTTCATTAGAATTGCAGATCAAGGTTCTTTCCCTCTTTACACACCCTAAAAAAATTCTAATCATGACACATGTATCCCATACTACTGATTTTTATGCACAGATTCCAAAATTCCAGTCATATAGAACCTGTTAAAAGGATTTTGCTCCTGAAAATATGCACATATACATACATGTATATATGTATGTGTGTATTATATATATATAATATATATATATATATATATACACACAAACACACACACACACAGATAGATTGGATGCAACTGAGTGGGCAAACAAAAATATGAGACACTGCCTGGTGGTTTTTTTTTTTATTTTGATAAGCCTGGTACTTATTCTATCAGTTTCTTCTTGTCAAACCAGTAAGTTATGAGGATGTAAATAAACGAAGAGCAGTTGTTAAGCAGTGATGAGGGAGAAACACAAAGACACACACATACACTTACATATATACATACATATATATATGATTGATTTCTTTCAGTTTCTGTCTATGAAATTGACTCACAAGGCTTTGGTTAGTTTGAGGCTATAGCAGAAGACACATGCCAGGACCATGTGTTTTGGAACCAAGTTTCTTACCACAAAGCCACACCTGTACCTATGTATATATGTGTGTGTGTGTGTCTGTATGCATGTATATATGTGTATATATATATGTGTACATATTACATGTACATCTGTATATATACATCTACACATATGCATGTATACATATACATTTATATATACATCTATACATATACATAAATACACATATACATATACATCTATATATATACATGTATACATCTATATATATATATACATGTATACATATACATCTATATATATACACGTGTATATATATATATATATATACATCTAAATATATACATGTATTATATATATATACATCTATATATATACATTTGTGCAGATGCTTACATATATAGATAAATAGATAGATGTATACATAATATATATATATATACATATATATATATATATATATATTATATATATATATATATATATATATATATATATATGTATGTATATATGTATGTATGCCTGTATATATGTGAGATAATAGTTTCACTTTTGACATGTAATACTGAAACAGTGTAGAAGATATGATGTTGCTCTAGGCTCGCATTAGTCGAGAAGTTAAAAATGTTTTGGGCCTATGACACTACATGGACCCTAAGTAAGGCATGTGTAAAATTTGAATGAAATTGGTTGTGTAGTTTTAGGGATTCACACAGACAGACACACATTCTCATCTTTATATATATAGATGTTATTGTTTTTACACCTGTTAATTAAATTTACTTGCCAATAAAAGTAAAATTTAATCAGAAAGATGAGCTAGGGTTATGTAACTATAAACTGCTGGCATATAAGCACTCATTTACAAAATTTTAAATCTGTATGTAAAAAATTAACAAAATTACAAGCAAATATCGTGGACATCCCACTTGAACCTGAATAAATCAAAACTAATGTGAACATATAAGCATTACATTTGACAAATTAATCTGAACACTAAAGGTTTAAATATTCATTTGTCTTAAGTAGTATATGTTGGTGGACCTCTATAGCATTTACTGTATCTTAGAATATATATATATATATATTAACAAGGGAAAATTACACTAATCTATTTATATATATATATCAAGTAGTTGTATATTGTCAACTTAATGTGACAGTCTCATGAAGGGAATCATACTACTGCTATTTAGCCCTAGGAAGAAGCAATGCTTCCTGTCACCCTTGACACGTTTCCTGTGTCCTTATGTTTACAAGGGGGAAATAAGCATCTCCATCCAGCTAAGTCTGCATTCAGAGACTAGTTTCAGAGTCTTTGCTCATCATCAGTCTGGAGTAGTATGGCCTGCTAGTCGGAGATGCCTATCTCGCTCTTGTAAACATATAAGAATTCTAGTGAAATAAATCCACTGATAACAAAAATAAGAAATAATACATTTCTAAAAATCTCAGAGAGATTTATACAGTAGTGGTACGATAAAGTAGTTGTATACTGTCAACTTAATGTGACAGTCCCATGAAGGGAATTATACTACTGTTATTTAGCAGCAACACTTGTAAACATAAGGACACAGGAAATGTGTCATGGCTGACAGGAAGCGTTGCTGCTTCATAGGGCTAAATAACAGTAGTATGATTCCCTTCATGGGACTGTCAGATTAAGTTGACAGTATACAATTACTTTATCATGCCACTACTGCATAAATCTCTCTGAGATATTTAGAAATGTATTATATATATATATATATATACTAGCAGCATAGCCCGGCGTTGCCCGGGTATGTAAGAGTCCCTAGTAGGCAACGACTTGCGGCTGCAGCAGCGATTAGCAGAAGTATGCCAAGGTTATGTTGTCTGGTCATGCTTTGTCTCGTTGACTGCTTGAAGTGGCGGTTTTGGGGGTAAAGTCTCGAATGTAATTTCTTCCTGGTAGGAAATGGTTCACCAAAACTTAGGTTAGGCTGGAGGTTTCGATGTAATCTTTGGTTTGTATGTGGGATACCTTGAAGATTAAGTCTAGATTTCCTCCTGTGGGTTGAATTATCGATAGCTGTTTGATAGTTATTTGGGGCAGTAAGACAGTTAAAGAAGGTCGAGTTGCGTCCCCTAGACAGTCTGTGGTTTGTGTTTAATACACAAATCCGTTTGCTATGTGTGCCACATATGATTTAATTAACCGATTTTTTCCAGTAATAAAGTATCCTATTGGAATAAAAAGGGCCATATAGCTCCTTGGAGCAGACATGATGCTCGCTGTGAATTTAAAAAAAAATTCCTGCCAACTTGTTAAAGATATTGTCAAAAATATGTCATCTTGAATTTGAATGCGATTTCCCAAAATGGCATGATTTTATCAATTTTTTCTGATGGTAAGGTATTGCATGGAAAACTAACATCAGAATTAAGTTTCTTAGGGTAACATTAAGCTTCACCATGAGTTTGGTGAAAATCGATTGCAAGTTGCGAAAACTACAACAGAAAATGTGTTGCATGTGAAAAGCTTGGATTCTCAATCCCATGTCAAATTTATCGATTTTTTTCAGAACTGGGGGAACTTTTCAACCTTTTCGCTGCGTTAGTTTTGAATTAGGACTTTGGGCTATGTGTGAGTCAAGTTTCATCAGAATTGGTTGAAAGCCGTGGTCAGGGTGAGGGTACAACCTGACAGACACACAGACAGACAACCTGCCTTTTATATATATTGGAGATCTTGCAGTGGAGTTAGTGTAATCTCACTGGACTGCAATAATAAATTGACACTACTCATTTAAAGAAACAAACTTCATAACCCTTCTATTAGTGATTCCAACTTCATACTTCATAATTATTAAATAACACAAAAGTTAAGCATAAGAACTTCTGACAATGCTAAAAGGATTATGCAATTTCCTCTTTAATGTCAGACACCATTTTTAACCTAAATGTCTGCTGATCCTTTAAATGTTACGAATACATCCTATATCAGAATATTATTCATGCCACTAAGCTAGAGGATTCACCAAACATTCATGTAAATGCATTTTGGAAAAGACCTTCCTGACTGTTTACCTAGTTCTTGAATATGTTACTGTAACTGATGATTTTATATAATCCTTGTCTCACTTGTCAGTTATAAAATGTTTTACATAAATCATGTTTTGCTTCTTAGTACTTGAAATTCCTAACACTTGGAGGGCATTAACATGTTATGGATGTTTATTGCATGGTTCAGATGCTTAACAACTGACTCCATTATCATAAATATAGATATAGCAATTGTTTTACATTGTGCCTTTATATAAAACAACTGATTCTTTTTGTGCTAATTTATCTGACTGAACAGAAAAAAAAGCCTCATCATATAAAGGTGGAGTAGTATGTCTAGTTTGGAAAACAATTATTCCAAGTCTTAGTTATGTAATTATGAAAAAATGGATGGAATACAGTGAAAAAAAAAAAGACAAGCTTTATCCCACATTATGAAATAAAAATAAGTAAATTATTTTTACATTAAGTTCAATGACAATTGTATTTTTTTCAGATTTGATACAAATACTGTCATTTTACATAAAAAGAAAGTTACAGGAATTCATATTTCATTCCTCTATTTTTGGAGGATACCTTTCCTCTGTGTACTGTTATTCTGTTCTAGCACAGCTCTTTTATCAGTATTTAATTTCTCTGAAGTTGACAAAATATCTGATAGAGGTAAAGTGATAGCAGCCAATATATGCAGGAGTGCTTGCACCATACAAGGAGTGCTTGTTTGATACATGATAGATAAACAATTCTTTGTGAGTGAAAAATGACTATTGCTGACAATGGGAGGTGCCATGTCTTATCAAGGAAGGGCGGGGAAATTAGAACTCATGATATTGCTTCTCATTGCACTTGTGCCGGTGGCAGGTGAAAAACATTTGAGCAAGGTCATTGCCAATGCTGCTGGACTGGCACATAAAAAACACCAATTGAGCGTTGCCAGTACCGCCCTTGTGCCGGTGGCACATAAAAGCACCCACTACACTCTCGGAGTGGTTAACGTTAGGAACGGCATCTAGCTGTAGAAACTCTGCCAGATCAAATTGGAGCCTGGTGCAGCCATCTGGTTTGCCAGTCTTCAGTCAAATCGTCCAACCCATGTTAGCATGGAAAGCCGACATTAAACGATGATGATGATTGACAAGGTAACTTAAATGAGTTTGCAAGTTTGCAACATGCTGCACTGAAACTCTTCAGACTAGTGCCATCTTAAAACAGATATTGAAATAGTGGGAAAGATGGGGATATATGTACCATTTTAGTAAATTTGTATGCAAATATATATTAATTTTTTGCATTTTGTTTTTTTTTTCTTTTATATTAACCATGTGTTTTCTATTCTTCAACATGTGATAATGAAAGCTATATTTTTCTTAATTTTTAGCATTGTTTAGGTTTCAGTTGCAATTTGAAATGATAAATGTTTATTTTTTTAAACAACTTTTAAATATCTATTATATAAACATGTGTACAGGAGTTATGTAAATAAATCCTTTTAAGTATTTTACGCATATATATATATGTGTGTGTATATATATATATATTATATATATATATATATATATATATATGTATGTATAATATATACACACATACATGCATAATTCCTTTACATCCACATTTTCATATTTTATTTGTTTCCATGATGTTTGTTGAGGCATAGTTTTTTTTACGGTTGAATGTTTTCCTGTCATAAACCCTCATCTGTTTTCACAAGGTGTTATATTTTCTTTGGTCTTTCAAACTTAAGAATCACAATAGCTGGACATGTTTCCAAGGAAGATTATAAGCAAATGTTATATCTTCTATGATAGTGACATTTATTTACAATTAGCAAGCAGTGTTGAGACATGGAGATATTAACACACACACACACACTTATGTAGCTGCTAAGCTGAAGTGAAGACAGCATGTTCTTTGTCTATCTCCTTACCTTCTTGGAGGTTTTAGGTAAAATTATACTAATGTGTCCATCTGTTTTAATTTAATTTAATTCTATGTCCTTATGCAGCTGAGGATTGCTCTACATTTAAATTGATGTAATGATTGCATTGTTCAATATCATTAGTTGCTTCAAACAATCGTACTGCATTAACTCTGGATATCCTTGTTGCTTGTTTTGATTTTAATCACCTTATTTTGAAATTGTATGGATGATACCGTACTAAATTCTGGTGCCTCAACTTAAGTACCTAATACATCTGAATCTAAATTTATATATATATACTTACATTGGCTTGTCAGATAAATTTGTTTTGTTTTTTTCATTTATTTTAATCCTGTTTCATTAATAATTTTTAAAAATCAGTCAATGATATATTTTCTTCATTGTTCAAAACTTCTTCCTGGCATATACTGGCTATTGAATCCTATATTCAAATTTCAAAAATGATAAGCAAGAGTTAATTGTAGAAGAAGAAACAGCTACAAAAAAAAACATAAAATATTGCGATAAAGATATTTTTTGCATTAATTTAAATAACATTGGAAAGAAATGAATGACTTTCTCTAACAATCCAATCCACGTGCACATACACACAGAAGGCTTCTTTCAGGTTTCATCTACTAAGACTCACAAGGTTTTGAGTAACCCATATCCACAGCAGAAAGAGTTCTGTTGTGGAATTGAACCTGGAACCATATGATTATAAAGCTAACTTCTTAACTACATAAACATTCCTGTTCCTAAACACACACCTATGGCTGTGGAGATGTTTGTTGTATAAATGTTTATGTTCATATTAACTGACATGTTGAAATCTTTTGTATTGCATGGGACTAATACATAACAATATTGATTTTTATGATCAGACTGATTTGCTTTTCAATTTATTTATTTTTGTGTATTTGCTATTTTTATTTGTAAAAGAATTGCTGTCGTGTAATAGGGCTGAGGGACATTCAGATAAGTTCTTGAATTGTTTATTTATAAAAGAGAAAATCATAGTTTATGAC
>NC_042999.1:95487690-95490190 GCF_006345805.1 Octopus sinensis
TAGGTAAAATTATACTAATATGTCCATCTGTTTTAATTCAATTTAATTCTATATCTTTGTGCAGCTGAGGATTGCTCTGCATTCTAAATTGATGTAATGATTGCATTGTTCAATTAAACAAAGTTGCATGAAACGATTGTACTGCATTACCTCTGGATATCCTTGTTGCTTATTTTGATTTTAATCACCTTTCTTTGAAATTTTAAGGATAATAACGTACTAAATTCTAGTGCCTCAACCTAAGTACCATATTCACCTGAATCTATCTATCTATCTATCTATCTATCTATCTATCTATCTATCTATCTATCTATCTATCTATCTATCTATCTATATAATTATAATAATGAGGGTCTTTGCAACAAGTTGCTAGACCACATACCGAAAGTATTAGAAATAGCAGCCAGAGGACTGCTATTTCCTTTTACTACAAAAATATGTCTCCACAGACAACAGTATTTGTAACTCATTATGTGGCAAAAAAAGAAGAAAAATAACCGAAATACTACTTGGTGAAATTTGTTGATTTTATTAAATTAATTATATTTCACCCTTTATCTGTGTGTATATATATATATCATAGAACAAATAGAAACATATTTTTCAACATGTAAATACTGATAGAACAGTATATATAGGATAAAATTAATAATAAAAAAAAATGGACAAAAAGGAGAAAACAACAACATGAAGATGGGGTACATGCAAAGTATTAATAAGATGTCCAGGGAACAAAAGAAAGAGTGTTTTATGTTTCAAGCAAAGCTCTTCTTCAGAAACAGGTGACAGTGGAAAGTCCAAGAGAATAGGAAGACAGAGGAAAAAAATTGCCTCGCCAACTATCCACATATAAATATGTATTTAGGTTAAGTGAAATAAGACAACAAAGCCAAGGCTATGAAATTTTTGGAACATTCATAAAGAGCAAGGTAAGTTTTACAACTATTTCAAGGATATGTGGGATATCATCAGAGATGATATGAGAGTTAAATATTAATAGTAGAGCTCAATATAAGAAGTTATTTTGTAAAGGGAGAAATATAGGATGCATAAATGGAAATAAGAGAATAAAGATAAAAATGTTGGATGTTATGTAGTTCCATTATATATTGCTGTGTAGAATGGGTAGAAAGGCTTCTTGTCCATGGTATGTAATTTCTGATAGGAGTTCATATTTTGTTATTAAGTTCTATATTTGAGAGATGAGGAATTATGTACATTATTTACATTTGACGGATATTTGTCCTCATCTTGTTTGTTCTTAAAACATTTCAGCTGATATACTCTCCAGCGTTCATCAGGTGTCTTGCGGAAATTTCAAACCTGGGTTTTCATCCCGAAGGTATTTTTCAATGCTATTATTATCCTTATTTTTCAGGTCACTGCCTGGAATCAAACTTGGAATCTTGGGGTTAGTAGCCTGTGCTATTAACCACTACACCATATGCCTGTGGGCAATTATGGAGTGAATTTTAGGGATTATAAATCTAATATTTTTCCTATCTTCCCTTAATGCTACTTACATCTGCACTCGATCTGCTTAGGAGGTTATTATGCCTTAGCATATGTGCTGCTTCTTTTCTTTTAGTTTTTGTATTTTCCAATGGTGTTCTCTGTTTATCATTTTAACTTCATTCTACAGGGGGGAGGGGGACTCCGTTTTTCCATACATGATCAGCTATACCTGATTTATCAATATCTCCTTGTGTCACAGCTTTGCGATGTTCCTCTGCTCATATTTTTAGGGAGCGGCATGTTTCACTTTTGTATAACCTACCACAGTTGCATAGGATGGAGTACTGGTGGTTTTACTTGAAGGAGATATTTGTGAAGCGTTGTATTACTCTTGAATACTGTCGTGATGTAATATGGGCCGTATATCTTTTGTATCTTTTCAGAAAGGCCTTTCACATAGGGTAGACAGAATGTGGTCAGTTTATGGGTTTCATCCACTCTTTTCTTCATAATTGGAGTGGATAGTATGTTTTCGGGGTAGTTGTTGCTTAACAGATTGTTACTTAGCTTGATCATTTCTTCTTGGTGGGTATCTCAATAGGATTTTCTTCCCATAGTTTTAGTTGCTTCAGTTATCTTATTTATATGTTTTATTAGTTTTGCCGCACTCGTTTACTTGCCCCTGTTGGCCATTGTTTTATTTTTTTATTTGTTAACCATCAACGAACCAGAACCACATCATTGTTTTCAAATAAAAGCTGACCAATTAAGTTGTAGGACTGACCATGACTCCACCTCACTACACATAGGGATTTCAAGTTTTGTTGATTGGTAAAAAAGTAATGAACACTAACATCACACTTTGGTCGTACCCAGTTTCTTTGTTTCAGTGATAGACTCATGTACCAAATTTTCCAAGACAGGTGCATCTTAAGTTGCTTATGCCATGCCCTCTGCAATGTTACACTTACTAACTGGCACTTCACACATTAATGCTCACCTCCGTAACACGGACCATACCATCAAACCCACCACTAAAGTTCTA